>NW_022103952.1:152585-158147 GCF_000313985.2 Echinops telfairi
AAAAAGAACCTAGTCTAAGATATTATGTATGTATGATAGATACATACCGTATATATTTTCTATATATGTTTTTATATATTCACACAAACACATGACAATTGTTCATATTTTCTTTATCATATGTTATGCTGTCCATCTGCCCATCTCATTTTTCAGTGCATTTCAGAGTAAGTTGTAGCTATCAGTCTTTTGTACCTCTAAACACTTCAACATGTATTTCATTAGCTGGTCTTTGCTGTCAAGTAGATTCCCATTCATACAGACCCAATAGGACAGAATGGAAGTGCCCTCATTTCCTAGCCTGTAACCTTAAGATGCTCAGCTGCTAATGGAAAGGTCAGTGAGTTGAACCTGCTAGCTGCTCTTTGGGAGAGATGTGACAGCCCCGCTTCCCTAAAGATTGAAGGTGTGTGTTTTTATATGGTTTTAATGTTACCCAGGTGAGATTTGTATTTTAAAATGACTTAATAGCAAATTATTTAGATATCAAAGAGAATGTGTAGCAATTTTTCAAATAAGGAAAACGTTTAGTGTGAAAATAGGATACTAATTTAAAATCTTTTATAATTTTATTTATTTTAAATACTAATTAAAATGTATATATTTATGGATGGATAGTTGACATCTGTGAAAAACAATCTTAATGTGAATTAGCATGATCAATGACATCATTACAATGTTTTGTTTTGATTAAATAACTGATTTCTACAAGGGGTATTTAGTAAGTGTATTACATCAATTTCCTAATAGCAGCATTTGTAGATTTCCATTTTAAGTTAAATGTCTTACTTTGAAACTTCTGTTAATTCTGATCAAAGGCTTTAGCAATGAAATTAATGCTGAATTTTACATTAAGCATATTACGATTATTAATGTGAGTATTTTTCACTCTAGGCATATTCAGTATACTTCAAAATGAACTTCAGAAATTTGTAAAGCCATCGGATATATAGTTTAATAAAGATAAGTAAAGTTTAGGAATATGTAATTAATAGATGTATTGTACAATTTGATTCCACATGATTCCCTATCTGTAGAATTTGCTCATATTAATCTATACAGAAATTGGAAATTAAGAGAAGAGCAAACCTCTGTGGCCTCCTGCTGCACAATTTGTCTGAGAAATAGTGTAAATGCATTCCACTCTATTATTTCAAAATTAGTTTCCGTTGAGCTGTACACCAACAAAAATAAGACTGGTAAATTAAATCACAGAAAGATTGAAGTTGCGATCAATACCATATTACCTATCCGAGTCCTTAGAGAGAGAACTGTTTTTACAACATTTATTTTCTACGTCTACTAAAATTCCACGTTTTCTTAATTTTATACACCACATACTTATGCATACCACTTGGGGGGGGATGCTAGTCGTCTGATTGGGAAATGATTCTGAAAATAAAAACCATCTCCCCAAACTCATCAGTATATATAATTTTAAAAGCGTATATTCATATTTGTATTTATTTTCAGGTTTAATTTTCAAAGACATAGATAGGGTCCATTTCCAAATCTAACCATATGGGTCAGTTCTAGTCTTGTCATCTGGGGGTGACGAGTGCAAATCAGCCTGACAGCACCTAGTCACACCAAGGGGCTCCTGGTTTGCTTTTGTTTACATCCTGAAGTGCCACAGAAGAAATGCTGTAATCATTTGGGATCTAAGAAGTCTAATAACTTATTGTTATAAACCAGGGCCCCACAAACACCAGGTTTACTGGTTTAAGTCAATCTTTCCATTATATGAATAGTTCCCTTGTTGAAACAACTGTGTAAACTTAATTATCATTAATAATGACTGTTCATCATGTAACAATTTTATTGCCAGAACTTGTGGGATTAATAATAGCAAGTACTTGAAGGGCTCACTATTTTTATCGTTGGTTATACAGGCAAAGAGCAACCTATTCTCTAATGTTACTCCCTTATTAGCTATAACTATTTCTCTGAGTAACTGTGAAAGTCACTTTTATTTTGCTTATTATTACTCCTTAAACTACAATGGAGTAATCATCACACGATGAAACCATCTCACCACACCTTAGATGAGTTCTAGTGGTGAGACATTTCTTCATTATTAGGTTATTTTATTTTTCTATGTCTTATATAAGAATAATATCCAAAACAAAAGTGACTTAGGAAATTGTTTCAGTTATTATCTCACGGCCATCAAGTTGTTTCCAACTCATAGTAACCCTACAGGAATGGCTGCTCTGGGTTTCCAAAAGTGTAACTCTCAGAAATAGAAAGCTTTGTCTTTCTCCCTCAAAGTAGTTAGTGGTTTTGAATTTCTGACCTTGTGGTTAACAGCCCAATGCATAACTATTACGCCAACTATTACTATTAATGGGCTCAAAATTCTATTCACAGAATTTGACAAGGAAATGAAAAGTCAATTGGAAGTAACTATTTGAACATATTTATATTGTCCTGGGTTTACTGAAAACTTGTATGGGCTTTAGGTTTGTGACGCAAATGTTCTCAATAGCAAATACAAGTTAATATATATATATACACTCCCAGATATATAATTTTTATTTATATATGTAATTCTTATAATATGTATCTGGAAATATATATATATCCCTGGAATCATAAAGGACAAGTATAAGCCTAAGCAGAAATTCATATTCTATCATTTCTATACCTCACTGCCAACAAGCAGATTCCAACTTATTAGTTGATTCCACCACTCTAGTACAAAGCAGAACTGCCCCTGTGGTAGCCAGTAGCCCCATCTTTCTCCCTGGGAGTGGCTGGTGAGTTTGAATTGCTGACTTTGTGGATAGCAGGTTGAGTTAGTTAATTGTGCCAGCCTGGCCGATAATCACATGTGGTGCTGGTTGAAAGGCGGAGGGATAAATGGGTGGTGAAGCCTCGCCTTTTGAGTTCTCAGGTCTCTTGTTTTGTGATGGTTGCATCGGGTGCAGCTGCCTTAGCAGTTCCCTGCTTCAGCTTGCAAGACTGACTTCCTACAAGACATCCCAAAGGAGAAGCTACATGGACCTATCCCGATGCAGCCCTGGGTGCTGGAGCAGCCGTGTAGAGACCCTTGCTAGTGCTGAGATGCTTGTTCGTTCACTGACTCAGCTTTTCTCCTGCAGTTGGCATCATTGCCTCTGTTTTGTGAGGTGGAAGACTTTGTGGACTGGTGTTGGGTTAATGGGTTAATGTTGGACTTGTGGGCTTGGGCAGCATTGGGTTGGGATGTTTTCGTGATGCACCTTTTCTTTACATAAAACTCTCTCTTATACATGAGTCGCTGTGGATTTGTTTCTCCAAAGTACCTAGACTATTACACAGGTCAAAGTGTAACCCACTATGATACCAGGGCTTCACCATTTCTTTTAAAGACCCCTAAATTACTCCATGGACTGTCACAATTCTAATAATGTAATAGAAAATCTTTTCAAAGATATTTTATGGCTTGGTAGTAAAGCACATTGTTTGAAAGCCACATACCCATTTAAATGATCTGAAAGAGTCAGAACATGGAGTGCATTCAACTAACATAAATGTATTGTTTTTCACAGTGGTGGACTTGGCTTGGCTTTAGAATTTCGGTTTTATTTAAATCCTCATTGCTATTTCCAGTTTTCAAACCACATGGCCTCTGCCGTAATATTCAAGCCACTGCTGCTGCTGCTGGTTCTAGGACTTTGCTGTCTCTGCCATAGTCTAAACCAGCCATTCCTAAAATATTTGATTTCAGAATCCCTTTACATTAAAAAAAATTACCGGATACCCTCAAGGTCTTCATATGTATGTTTGATATAAAAATCAAAACTGAGAAATTGTGTGATATTTATTTCATTCTTCATTTAAAATAACAATAACAACCCCTTACATATTAACAAAAGTAAAATATATCCATGAAAATGGACCATATTTTCAGACAAGATTTCCAAGATCATGCAATGGATAAAGTATAGCCTTTTCAAAACATGGTGCTAAGACAACCAGATAGTCATACGCCAAAGAAGAAATAGACAAACTTCATCAAAATTTTGAAAAAAAATGTGCATCAAAGGTCACTATCAAGAAAGTGAAAAGACAAATCACAGAATGGGAGAAAGTAGTTGCAAATTCCTTACAGTAAGGATGACTACAATCCACCACTTGTCCTTCCGTTTGTCATACTGTGGTGGCATGCATGTTACAGTGATGCTGGAAGCTCTGTCCCTGGAATTTGAAAGGCCAGCGGGGTCACCCAAAGTGGACAGATTTGAGTGGAGCTTCCAGACTAAGAAAAAGAAGAAGGGCTCGGCTCCCCACTTCGGGGGAAGAAACTGCTGAAAACCTAATGTAGAACTTCGAAGCACTGACAAATACTGGAAGTGTAAACGGAGGAAACAGAACATTGTTGGAGATACTGCCCGAGGATGGGCCCTTTGGGTCCCAGGGCATTCAAAATGTGACTTAAGAGAAGATAACAAAAAATTCAGATAATAAGGGTTAGTGAGAATGTCCGGAAACTAGAATTCTCATACACTGCTAATTGGGGTGCAAAATAATAGAGCCAATTTGGAAAACAGTTTGAGAGTTACTTGAAAAGTTAAATGTAAGATTCATGTAAGCCCAAGAGAACTTGAACATATGCCCATGCATAAATATGTACACAGATGTTCATAATAGTATTTTTATAATAATCAAATGGTGAAAACAACTCAAATGTCCATGAACTGATTGTTTCATCGTAATGTGTGTTTTTTAGATAAACAAAATTATGTACAAAATATATATCCATACACTGACATATCATTTGGCCATACAAAGGAATGCCTGTATAAACATGATGAGGGAATCTTGACAACAGTAAACAAAGTGGAAAGGCATTCGCAAAACACAACATATTCCTTAATTTGATTTACATTAAAATTCTACAACACATGAATATATGTATAGATTATTGATTGCTTAGGACTTGGGACATGTGGAAATTGAGAGGTGATAGTTAAAGACACAGGTTTCTTTTAGGGGAGATGAGAATTTTAAAATTGATTGCCACAATGGTTGTAAATCTTTTCAGCTATACTAATAATCACTGGAGTATACTACATGGATAAATAATGTAATACATTAATTATCTCTCAATATCTGTTACATAAACAATGATCCCTAGCATTACCGAGCCTATAAAATGTGTGTCCAACTTTTTTCATTTGAAATCAATATGATGGTTTTATATGACTTTGGTAATTTTCACTTTGAATAAATAAATGTTGTGGGATTTGTAACCTAGAAGGTAAATAAAAAATTCACCATAGATATAGAAGTAGCCTGACCTGTGTTTAATAAACCAGTCAGCTTCAATTTACACAAAACTTAAATCAGAAAGCATGAAGTACTCTTATTGTGATGGTGCTTACATGCTGTCCTTCTAAACTAGTTACAATAATCAGCAAGTGACATTGCATGGTACAACTATCATCTTTGCTCTCTTACTCATTATGATCGGGTTTTCAATAAAGAGAACTGTAGAAATAAACAAGAGAATAAGTTTACATCTGTCTTACTGTATTTCTAGAAATTGATGGCTCTAAAAGTTTCAATTAACTTTTT
>NW_022103952.1:158413-170675 GCF_000313985.2 Echinops telfairi
AGGAGGTTATATGTAGATCCCTGTGATCATTCAATTAACTTTTTCTTGAGAAGAACTTGTTTAACGATTGTATAACAAGATGGCTAGACAGTGACATATTTGTATTTTGATACTCAATAAAACTAAGATGAACTTAATATGCACAACATGGAGATAAATAAGTCCTTTATAGCTATTAATTATTAAGGATAATTTCTGACTTTGATTTGCCCAAAAGCTTATGGTCCTCAAGGTGATGGCTCCTTGCCATGCATTTTCAACTTCTAGAGCACATGTATTGTAAATAGGCAAAGAAGCAATCCCTGTTAAGTCAAAAAAATAAAGAACTTCTCTTTGGGTTACATTAATTATATATATAGTAACTGAATAAAATTATTTACTATTGAAATGATAGACCACTAGGATGAGTTCTGACTCAGCAAAAATACTTTAAAAGAATCTGTGTGTGTGTGTGTTTGTGTGTGTGCTGTGTGTGTGAAAGACAGAGAAAAAAATATGTGCTCTTAGCTTGCTAATACTTACAAATAATCATAAACATGATAGAATTGTATAGAGATAAAATCTTGATTAATTTCTAAACTAGAAGGGTAAATATTTTCTTGAAGATAACATTGAAGCGATTTAATTTCACTTTAATTCTAAGTCAACATGTTTATTTTTCCTAAAATAATAACTGTGGTGAAGTGAAATTACTTGGTTTGGCTTTTCTATCCATGTCTTTGTAACTCTCACCTAATGACTAGAGGGGAGTATGCAATAAGGTATAGAAGGCTTCTGGATTGATCCGTTTTGCCATTCAGCTGCATGTAAGAGTGAGCCATCTCAGCAGAGTGAATCCCATGCTTATCAAGGAAGGGGAAACACCACTGGAGAGTATTTGAGGTCCCTGCCTTTAGTGGCAAGGCAGTGGAGGCACCAGAGGCTGCAATACCTTGACCATGAGATGGAGCAGAAGTCTCCTTGCAGAGTGGGTGCCAATGGGCATTTATCAGCCAGAACTGAAGGAGCTTTGTAATACTTGCTGGAGCAGCGCAGGGGCCAAGGGACCAAGTGGCTGAGGTTCCAAGAGACATGCCGGCCTGCAGGCTGAGAAGAGGACCAAAGTACAGTAAGTATCCTTGATGTTTTCTGATCCTGATTTGATGTAATCTGTTAGCTTCCCCTATAAACTCCCATCATTGTGGGTGTAGCATGTGAGTGTCTGGGTGGTCATTACAGTGGATTATAGAATCGAGCAGTAGAGTGCTATGGGAGAGATGGTTGATGTTAGAATAGGGTAAAGGAAGTTAGAGGGTGAAGGCATGTCTAACCTCTGCCTCATAGAAATCATCCTTGGGCAGATGTGGAGCAGGATTCTCCTTCCCCCTGTGTAGCTGGAGGAGGTCAGATATCAGCCCCCACACCATTTCCTCAATAACAAATCAAGAAAGAAAACACAACTTGGAATCCATCACCTTTCTTTTTTCATTTTTAATGATATACTTTAATAGTCATATGAATGCATGTATTATGAAAGAAAGTTAAGACAGAACATAATTTCCTTCTGTATCTAAGTATATGTTCTATGTAACTGTTCATATCTGGAGAAAAGGGGAGGACTGTTCATATTTGGAGAAAAAGACTCCAAATTCTCAAAATAGATTTATCACGATAGCTTCAACAATTGAGCCATTATTATATCATTGTCTTTGATTGCTGAAAATGTGATACTATTTTTAAAGATCTACCCCAAAGACAAAACACTTTGATGAAATGTAGTTTGAAAGTACTTGTTTTCAACTCCCTATGAAATATAAACTCAAACTCACACATAGAAACAAACATGTACTGGAGCCAAATATGTGAAAATGTATATCTATCTGTAAGTATAGATGTAGGATCTATATGTACAAAGAGATAGTAGATAGGCTTTTTTCATAGATATTTCCAAATGTATTTCTACATGAAGTAATGCATCAATGACTTTGGTTACATGAATACTTTTTTATTATTCAGAAAGCTATATTATCTGCCCTTGAAATTTATTTTTAAAATAACCTTTCAATGAAAATCTTGGAATGATGGCACAGCTAATACTGGCTGACACTTAATTCTGGAAACTTGCATAATTTGTCTTCAGGAAGAAACAGATTGTAGGATATCAGAAAATGACCAAATCCTCCTGTCGACCACACAAGTCAATGTGTCTACTTAAAAAGGACATCAGTGAATTAAACTGAGGAAATCCTGAAATGTATAAAATTCATGATTAGAATTTATTATTACTGTTTAAAATATTATTAAAGTATAAATTCTATGCATGATTTTAAAGGAATTATTTATGATTTATATTAGAATATGAAAAACAGAAATAAGATAGCTTGTCTTATTCCAATCCCAACATAGAGGGTAAAATGTAGATGATGGCAAGAATTTATATTCAATAAACTCTTAGGAGTTGCTGTGGTGAAGTGAAATATTATACGTATAGTTGGACTCTTTGTAATCCCCACCAAATGACTGGGTGGGGCCCTGCAAATAGGGTGTGTGAAACACTTATAGAGGGGATTGGTTAATTTTTCCTTTCCCCAGTGTAAGATAGCCATCTCAGAAGAAGGAAGAAAGAAGTCTCAGGACCATCTGCCACAGTGGGCACGGGCACAGGAGTAATTGTGGGGATGGCCCAAGATTGGGTAATGTTTCATTCCGTTGTGCATAAGGTCGCTATGGGTCAGAACTGACTTGATGGCACCTAACAACAACAACCACAACAGCATCGATAAAGAAGAGTCATCAGCAGAGTATGTTCAAAATCTCTGCCTAATGTGGTGGTGGCAGCAGAGGTCATGCTGCCCAGAGATGAGAGGCCAAGGCAAGGAGACTGTGAGGCAGAGAAGAGGGCAGGATTTCTGGCCCACAAGGCAGAGGCCAAAAGACTGCTTACTGAGAGGCTGAAGATTTGAGAAAGAGACTTGGCTGCTGGCTGAGGAGCGGTGCTCTTGACTGACTCTACCTCTAATGCTTTTCTGATCCTGGTTTGTGGTGACCTATTAACTTTCCTAATAAACCTCCCTACTTGTGAGCATTGTCCCCGAGTTCTGTGTGGCCATTGCAACAGATCATCAAACTCAGCAGAGGAGTTGAGTGTCATGGCGGGATGGTTGGTATTAGAATCGGGTAAAGGAGGGTCCAAGGTTTGACCTCTGCCTTGTGACATTCGACTTTGGGCCTTTTCAGAGTTGGAGTCTCCTCTCTACTGAAACCAGAGGAGGTCAGGTGTGGCTTCCACTTCATTTTCTTCAGTTGCATTTTGGACCTTTTAAAAATTATTGTGTTGCTCATTTGTCGCCTTGATGCCAACGCACATGGTAAAATTGGGATTCAGGTCTGTTTTCCATAATCACGTAGCCCTGGTGACAGACACAGTGGTTAAAGTGCTTGACTGCTAACCAGAAGGTAGGTGATTGGTACTCCCCAGCCACTCCACTGGAGAAATATGGGCCAGTCTGCTTCTGTCAAGATGTACAGCCTTGGAAAGCCTATGGGGTAGTTCTACTATGTCCTATAGGGTCACCAGGAGTCCAAACCACTTCAATGCGCCGAGTTTAATTTTGAATGACTCCCTCAATCAGAATAGGGGGAAATTATCACTGCCTTATGTTGCTTAATAGTTTGGAAAAACACATTAGCATTTTTCTGAGTTTTGTGGCTCGTAACAGCTAGGTGTTATTTTGCACTCAGGTAGGAAAAGTGGAGGAAAGGATTGAAAACAAAATTTTGCATCAGGAACAAGTGCAATTAGTTCTGCTATATAATATGCAGGTATATTAAATAGGCAATGTGTTTGGGCCTTGAATAAAGAGAATAATACAAATCCAATCTTCAGTCATTACAGTTTGTTAAGATCCCATCTATAAATTTGGTCCTGGGATTAAAATAAAACTATAAACCTGTTAATAGAATGTACTACAAAATATGACATTTTTCAGTCCAGGGAATTGACACGACATTAAATTCAATGATCTTTGTAACATTTACAAGGTTTTACTTTTGGGTGTAGATTAACTGATTTTTTTAAATTGAGCAATTCCTCTATATAATATGCGGCACTAAGTGCTAATGGGCAATAGCTATTGAGACAAGTTCTAGGTTTGGCCTGCCTTGCTAGTAGCTCCATCAGACTGGGCTCCATGGAGCTGACGAAGAGGCAGTCAAGTCCTGTGACCTAGGCTAAAGGGCCAAGGGCTATCTAAAGTTTTTTTTTTATATTCCCCATGGAGATGGCAGAAATGCCAAAAAGATGAAGCCAAACTTTGATAAACCATTTCAAGCATTTGCTTGCATTACATGAGCTAACATGCCACTGGCCAAAGTAAGACACATAGCTAAGTACAAATGGAAAGAGCAGGGAAATATACTTCCTGAGCCTTGAGGTCCTGGCCATAAAATGGAAGAATAGGTGTGAGTAAGGAGTGAGACCAACAACTGAATCTCCCACACTATCCATTCTTGCTGTGGTTCTTTCCGGTTGTATTACTCTTTCCACCATAGGCACTGATGACCGAGTTTCCCTTCCTTCCTGCTCCCGAAGTTCTTTGTACCTGTGCTGAAATTAAATTGCTTGGTCTGGTTCTTCTACCAATGCCTTTGTAACTCCCATCCGAGCATGCAAATAGGGCGTGTGAAACACAAATAAAGGGGAATGATCAGGTTTGCCATTTCACTGGTCTATAGGTGAGCCATCTCAGAAGCAGAGAGGAATCTCACCACCCTTAAGAAACTGAAGCCATCAAGGATGTGTGCGAAATCCTTGCTAGAAGTGACGGAGGGAGCAGGGGCACGGAGGCCACAGCAGCACCTAAACTAAGACACAGCAGAGGAATGGCCCTGATACTGGGCTGCAGCCCCGACCCCCACCCCGACCCCCGCTCCCCTATGGAAGGAGTACAGCTGAGTGCCTTGAGGCAGGAGGCTGACTTGCAAAGTGGAGTGGCCTTGGGATTTTTATCAGTGTAAAGAAGCCTTGTAACACTGGCCTCAGCAGGGCAGAGGTCAAGGGACTACATGGCTGAGAGGTGGTGGTCCAGAGAGGGGCATGTCTGTCAGCATGGCACCTAAGAGGTGCTGCAGACAAAAGGACAGTATCCTTATCGTTTCGTAAATCTGTTCACTTCCCTAACAAACCACCATGATCTGTCGTCTTATTTGTGAGTGCTGTGTGCCCATTGCAACACATTATTGGACCAAGCAGAGGAGTAGAATGCCTTTGGAGGGATGGTTGGTGTTAGAATGAGGAAGGATGGAGGGTGGAGGCTTGTCTGACCTCTAGCTTGTGACAATGGGCCTTGGGCTGTTTGTGGAGTTGGATTCCCCTATTCCTCCATGTAAACAGAGGATGTCAGACTTGGCCTCCATGTCTTCAGTACCTATTGGTATATTTGTGAGTTCACCATGTTGCATTTTAATGCCTTTTAAGATCATTACCTTGTGAAGGTCATTACATTACCATATTCTCCCTTGGATTGTCAGGGTTTTTCACTGGTTAGAGCTTTGAAAGCATTGTATAAATAAAGAATATTAGAACTTGTTTAATGAGACTTTTATTTTTCATTAAAGCAAATACACATGTACTTATGCATTAGAAAATGCCTCATGAACTTCCCTAATGTGATAGAAATATTTGAAACTTGCTTTATAAGGTATTGCAATTATTCATATTTACAAGTATTTCAAAAACATTATTCTTATCCCTATAACCTTATTAAAAGTTGTTTACCATCTGTTCATCATATCAGAACTAAGTTAACATTTACTTAGTTTACAGTCATTTAAACTTCTCATGGGTACGGAACAAAACATTACAGCATTTTCATTAAAATGATTACTAAGAATTATTTCAGCTACCATAAGAAAGCTACACCTACATCAAAAAAACTTTACTTAAAACAATAGGCTCATGAAAGTATGTCCCATATAAGAAAGAAAAACATATTGTAATAGAAATAGCTAATAGCCCCTTCATTCTTTTCTTTTCTCAAGTCTTTTCCATGAAGATGCACCCCAAAGCACAAACTTCAACTGCAACATCTTTTTGTTGAAAACTTTAAAGACAACTTCTTCTGTCCAACTGAACCATCAGTCCCAGGCTTGTGATTCTTCAAACTGGAAGGTTTTTTATAAGGCAAAAATGACCTTCAGAGGAGCAAGTTAATCACCTAAGACTTTTCAATTCCAGGAAAATCAATGATTGTGAAAATCCTGCCATATACTAGTTTAAATGTTATGTGGTATTATACACATGAAGTGAACAGGTGTTCATATAGTCCCTGTTCTCAATGATTGATATGACAAGGAAAAAGCCACCTAAGGTCTATATTACGCTAAACACATATTGGTATTGAGCTGGGGATTTCCACACCCAATTTCTCTAACTTTCTTATGTATTTGTAGGCTACTATTGATAAAAGGGAAAACACTTGCTGCTATTGAAAAGTCAGGATCTTTCACATAGTGTCACAAGAAAGTTAAAGGATGACACTCAGTTTGGCAAGCGTGGGTGGGCTATTAAATGTGCTTCTCAGCGCTCCCATTAGCATTCATTTTGAGCAACTTTGAATATTGGCTACAATGTAGAAGAATTAGGTCATGTTCCAGCTTTCATTTCTCAAGCGATAGCAGTCAGGCATCTCTGCCTTCTACGGAAAGAAACAGCTGTTTCTAAAGCGCACACACTTTTTAGGCTGATAATTCTCCAAATACAAAAGCTGCTTACTGTTAAAAGCTCCACGTCGCTTTTGCCTTATGAACTGCACGGCCTTCTCGCATTTCATTCCCTTTTCCATCAAGGCTATGGCAACCAGCACCGGGGCTCGCCCGAGACCTGTCCCGCAGTGCACGGCAATACAACTCTCAGGATTTTCATGGAAATTCATTTTGACGAGATGTAACCATTGCTCAACAATCTGGCTGGGTGGTGCTGCACCATCATCAAAGAGCCAATCCAGAACCTGAATGCCTTCTCTCTCCAGCATAGCGGAGTTGTATGTCGCTTCACAAACCCTAACTAGGGTGGTAACTCCATTCTTCTTAAGCTCCTCTATGAACCTGTCAAAGAAGGCATGGCTTGGATTTTGGCCCATAAGAAACCTCATATTTTTGTAGGTGATTTCCACAGGAATAAAATGGTTACTTGCAGCCATATTGAAGTGTATTAATATGGAATTCAGAAAGGATTTAAAGGAACCGACGTTGACTCCTGAAATAGGTCCCTTCAAAGGGAGTCAGAAGAAGCTAAATGAACTTGCAAACCCAAACTGCCAGCGTTTCAATCCAGTAATATAATACAGTCACTTTTACCTGACCCAGCTCAGACCTCTTGTCAATGTTCCCACAGTGTCAGTTCAGGAGTCCAATGACTAGCTAGATTATTCTTTCTGATTCGAACCTTTTGTGTCCTAACGACTTTCTAGTGTTTGTTTGGAATTATTTGTTAGGTTATGCCTGGTAGAAATTCCTACTACCTCTTGCAAGCCTCTGGGTTTCTAACCCCCCCTGGTATTCGTACCCTTTGGCAGTTGTGGCTAAACCAGACAGCTGATTCCACTGAAGTAACAACCCCCTGGCTGGATGTACCACCCAAAGCCTTTCGAAGAACCGGTCGGCAGCACCTGAGCCAGCGTCACACACCCCTCCCTTGTTTTCTCAATGTCCGAGAGCAAAAGAAAGACCTCCCGAGTGGCTGGGGTGGTGGAGTTGAGGGCAGGCACAAAGTAGAGTCTGGAGTCAGAAGGGCTAGCGCTGTTGATTTCTGTGCAAACAGTTCATTAATTGGTCTGCAGCTCTTCCCCACACAATGTGCAATCACATTAGCTGATGATGCCCGTTTCACTTCTTCCTATAAAAAAACAAAACCAAGGATGATATTAGAGGTAATTTTAAATCCACCTTACAAAAGAATCCTCATGGTACAAAACAGTCATGGGTGACGATAGCGATGATTCCTTTAGCTGCCTTTACTAGCTGGGTACTGAGCTCCAGAAGCCACTGCCATCTAGTACCGTTTCCCTGAAAACAAGACAGTGTCTTATATGAATTTTTGCTCCCAAAGATGCTCTAGGTCTTATTTTCAGGGGTTGTCTTATTTTTCCATGAAGAATAATACGGTACATATTTATTGTTTATTGCTTTATTAAAAGAGACCTCGCACTTCCTGTCTGCTCTGGCTGTGCTGCGACCAACAGTGAGCTGCACCGCAGTGCCCGCCGCTACGCTTACGGTCCAGAGTCACGGTAGCTTCAGGGGGCCTTATTTTCGGGGGGATGCCTTATATTTCAGCGAGAGGTAAAATTGTAAGTAGGTTTTATTTTGGGGGGATATCTTACTTTCAGGGAAACGGGAGATTCCAACTCAGACTGACCCTATATAAGGTTTTTGAGCCTGTGAATCTTTTTTTAAATCGTATCATTTTTTAAATTTAAATCACTTTATTGGGGTCTCTTACAGATATTGTAACAATCCATAAATCAATTACATCATGTAAACTTGTACATACGTTGCCATTGTCATTTTCAAAAGATTTATCTTTCTAGCTGAGCCCTTATTATCAGCTGAGGCTGCAACTCTTTATGGGAACATAGAGCCTCAACTCTCTCCCACTCAAAGGCTGGTGGTTTCCAATGCTCCCTTAGCGGTTAGCAGTCCAACCCTTACCCAAGAGTTCCACTTGACTTCCTGCTGGGGGTTGACAACATCCACAGTTGTGTCCTCCATTTGCTACCAAGAATTCAAACTCAAACATACTGTACTCTAGTGGATTCCAACTTATGGTGACTCTATAGGGAAGAGTGTTGTTGTTAGGCGCTATCAAGTCCGTTCCCGCCCCTAGCGACCCTGTGCACAACAAAACCAAACACTGCCAGATCCGGTGCCATCTTCACAATTGTTGTATTTGAGCCCACTGTTGCAGCCACTGTGTCAATCCATCTTGCCCAGGACCTTCCTCTCCTTCCTTGCCTCTCTACACCAAGCATGATGTCCTTCTCTGAGACAGTAAGTCTACAGGAGGAGAAAGCCTCATCTTAAACCAAGCAAGATACCATCAGCCAATCTAAGAGGGCTCTAAACCTCCTCTATCTCAATACCCCTAAAATGCAAAAGCGCTTGATTCCTATCCAACGTAAGACTAAAGTTAGGTTGGGAGTGGAAAGGGGGCTATGGAGAAAGTGTTAACATCAACTCTCTTTCGTGGATTGGGGGTTTATAACAAGAAAAGGCTAATGATCATTGTATCTTCCTAAAAATACAAAAGTCCTGTTGTGGGTTCAGATAAAAGAAGACCACTACAATGTCCAATTAAAATTATTGAAGTCTTATTTTAATATCAGGTTTGCCTGGGCTGCAGCGGAAATATTCAAAGGGAATCTCTCTCGAGACTGCAGCCCCCTTTACCCTGGTCGATTGTCTTTTAGATCACTCAGGGAGGATAGAATACAGAAAGCAGAAGAAAAGGTAAGTTAAAATACATATATCACTAAGTGGTGCTGACAGAAGTACAACAAAAGTCTATTTAGGTAAAGTTTCGGGCCCCTTGGTTTATGATCCCATTCCTGGATTTCGTCTCTAGCTTGCCCTCCTAGTGGGGAAGGGAAACGGACACTCCTGTCCCAGAGAGAAAGACTTACAGCATCTCTTGATAAGGGGAGAGGGGCAGTGTAAACAAGAACTGCTCTGAGGGCACGTACAAACCTGCAGTCCATTGTGATGTTAAAACAGGTTATCTCAGGCCAGGCCAAATCAGAAGGGTGGGGGCGTGGAAATACTCTCAGGGAAAAGTGTTCTCCAGACAGTTCTGCTTAAATGTGGTGATGTGAACTTGTCTATTTTTGTCTCAACTGCTTTTTCCACCTCCTAAGTATAGGGGAAGGAGCCCTGGTGGCTTAGTGGGCTACAGGTTGGGCAGCTAACCTCAAGGTCAGCAGTTCGAAACCACCAGCTCTTCCATGGGAGAAAGATGAGGCTTTCAAGCTCTGTAAAGATTTACCATTTCAGAAAAACAGAGGCAATTCTCCCCTGTCCTTCACAGTCATTAGGAGACAGAATCAACTCAAAAGCAGTGAATGTTGGTTTTGCTTTTGAAAGTACAAGGGAGAAGGAATTAGTAGAAAAAGACTTTTCAGAAAAGGAGTATATAATGCATAAATGTGTAAAATGATCACTCATCATACTTATCTTCTCTGGAGGGATAAGAAAAATAATATACTGCTAAATGATGTATATGGCTATAGTCATCTTCTTTATTCAAAGCACATAGTGAGGGAAATCAAGAGCCTTCCACTCTGTTCCAATTCATAGGAACTCATAGTGAAGAAACAAGGAGTGTATAATTCATAATCACACTTTATCTACTATACTTAGCATGGCTGACTTCTGCTATAAGTTACCATCAAAAAGGCAAATTCCATATTTATATGCATAGATACAACTATATGTCTAGATACACACATTATTTTCATTATGTTATGTGTATCATAAATGAGTTTTGTATTTGCAAACACATACCCTATATACTTCTTTCTCTGAAATAGCATATCCTAATTGGACATAATTAAGAGTGGACTACCAAGGACACATTTGTCATATTTACTTATATTTTTCTTGCAAACCTGTTCCTTTTCTCTTTCCATAAATTTAAAATAAAAATCTGGGGGGGGGTTTCTTTGAAATAATCTCACTTTGTTAATAGATTTTTTTTCCCAAAGGAAGTCCAATGTCAGACATAGCAAACATAGGTTACCAACTCCTGACTGAAGTACCATGAAATGAGATTAAATATATGAATCTTAAAATAATATATTTATAACAGCTCATAAAAAATAAAACAGAACACCATTAATGGTTATGTATAAAGGGAGAGACCATGGGATATTTATACATTAATTCAATACACATTTATTAAGGCTTTCCTATCTGCCAGACTGCCAGACATATAAAGATTGGTAAAATCTAGACCCAGTCCATAAGAAGCTTGTTATTTACAGGAAAGTCACACACATCTAAAACTAATTTAAAACATGAAAGACATTATTTATCTGTAGCGAGAGCAAACTGGGTCCAGTGGAGGGTGTGAATATACTGATTAATTTAACAAGCGGGGTGCTAGAGTAAGGTTTTTCAAAAGAAGTGACAGTTAAGCATGCAAACATTGGTCTTTCTCCATTTCCACCCCCACCATATAAACCTCTATAATGTGTATGTTTTCATGAACGGAAAGGGCCCACAAGGAAAGGGGGTCACAGAGAATCAGTGGAGAAGTGAGGCAAGATTAGTGAAGAATACCATGTAACTTTGATTGAAATATAGCTGGGAAGAAATGGGGAAGGGAAAAAAACAACAAACCAATTATAAACCCAGCCACTGCTCCTTGCTGTTCCAGGACATGAAGAGAGCTGGAAGTCGTCTGAAAGCAGATGTGACCTGCTGCAGGTAAACTTTCATCAGCCTCACCATCAAATATAGAATAAAAGATCAATTGCTTTTCAAATAAACTCTCACACTTATCCCAGGGATTCTAAAATAGGGAAAATGGATTTTTATATGACATGCTACATATGAGAACTGTTGCTAGATATACTAGACTTGACAAAGATAACTATAAACCCAGTAGAAATTGCATTTTGCATTTGAACTTTGTGATATTTTATTTTAGGTGGCTCATGAGGAATAAGAAAAACTATATTGTCTTTCTGAATAAAATGTTGTGAAGGAAAATGTCAGACTGAATTAATTATTTGTTTTTTTTATTCTGTCTCTTCTGCTTTTTGTATGTTTCCAGGAGTCAAGGATCAACTCAAAAACAATAACATCTGTTTTAAGCACCTACCTATCACAGCCCCTGCCCCCATCACACTCTACTCCCAATCCATAAGCAACCACAGCTCTGCTTTATGTGAACATCCCAGATTAGAACATTACAGACATAGGATCATAGAATATCTACTCTTTCTTGTCAGGGTTCTTTAACTCAGAATAACTGTTTTGGAATGTGTCCATGTTACAGCATTTATCAGGCTATCAGTTTACTTTATGGATATATCACAATTGTTCCTTCAATTGTCGATAAACATTTGGAATATTTCCAGGTACCTGTTCTGTTGGGAGCCGGTGGCCTTTAAGGCCTTAGCCTCAGCCACGAGCCGAACTTGGCTGCTTCCTGGTTGTTAAGTGTGTCTTTCATTTGCTAAATCTGTGGGAACTGGCCCTGCCTGAAATCCCTGCCCAACCCTGC
>NW_022103952.1:174696-191032 GCF_000313985.2 Echinops telfairi
TGTGTCGCACACCTTATTAAAATATGCACCTCCCAGTTCCCCCTTTTTTATACCCCAGCTTTGCCCAAATAAATGAGCTTGATCAGAGTTTTGTCTTGCTCCACGTCTCCGTGTCTTTTCTCCATCCAGGTTCCACTTTCCCTGCAGGGCCTTGCTCGTGCGTCCCGCAGGCCGGGACGCAACACTGTTCAGTGGTCCGTCCCGCAGGCCGGGACACAACACTGTTCAGTGGTCCTCAGTGGTGGTGGTATTAAATCATCGAGCATATCCAAACTTAATTTGGCTAAATTCTGACAAATTCCGGCATAGATATGCAAGTCAATATACCCAATGGCCAGACCCAAGGGTTGCTAGTTTCAACATCTGCACTGTTATTTGCAGCTCTTTTATATAGTTTTCATATGTTTGACATGAATTTGTTTGTCACAATAGCCTCCAAGTCCATTTCAGTTTTACTTTCCCTTCTTTTTGTGAAGACACTCAGACCAATATTTAGATCCAAGGAGTAAGGAATCCAGAGGGATTTTTTTTTCTAATTTTAAACGAAACACATTATTTATCATCACACAGCTCATCTCAACAAATGAAGGCAACAACAATATGCTGTTAAGCCCTCCATAAATGTAGTTTGCTCTCGTTTGTCCCCCCATCTTCCTCCTACCCTCCCTCCTCTATATCCTATCCCTCTCTGCTCCCTATCCCCACTCCCATCTCTGGCCTCCTCATAGTTGTCAAAGTCTTTTATTTTGGTATAAAAACCACATTTATTTTTCTTTATTTTCCTTATTAAATATTTATCATTGTAAGATTGACTAAGTTTTGCTAAGCATGATCTCTAGTTTTGTCCATGACTTACGGTGTTTAAGAGAGTTGCCATTCAGGAGAAAGGTAAAAGGAAACAAGAGGAAAGATCTAGGAAGCAAAGCTATCTATGGCTAGAGGTATAAACATAGGTGTGTATATATGTTAATATATTTATTCATAAAAGAGGTATTGGCCTATGTACATATATTTATATGGCAATAAATTGAGGAAGTGGACAGGTTTGGGGCCTCTGCTCAAGTCCTCCCTCAATGTAAGAACACTTTCTTCTAACAATGTGGCCTTCTGTGATGCTCGCTCACCCTCCCGAGGACAATCGCTGAGGACAAAATGGGGGCATAAGCAAATGTGGTGAAGAAGGCTGATGGTACTCGACTATCAAAAGATACAGCATCCGGAGTCTTGAAGGCTTGAAGTTAAACAAGCAGCCATCTAGCAGAGAAGCAACAAACCCACATGGAAGAAGCACACTAGCCTGTGCCATCATGAGGTACTGACGGGATCAAGTATCAGGCATCAGAAGACCCCAAACACACAAACAAAAACATATTGTCGAGAACCAGGGGGGTAAGATCAGAGACTCAAAACCCATCAGTAGACAATGGAACATCCTCTCACAGACGGTTCATACGGACGGGATGAGTCAACCAGGGCGGTGCAGTACAGAACTATTCCTCTGGTTCCTTGAGGTTTCCTCACCCCTGACTATTATGACCCCAGTCCTGCCTTTCAGTTCTCTCTAGACCGAAGCATGCACACTGGTGCAGGTAAGAGTTCATACACATGGAATCTAGGTCAGAATAAGGCCCCCAGGAACAGAAATGGGAATAGCAATATATTATAAGTTGCCTTATAATGTATTAATAAATTCCAATAGCTTACCTCTTCTGAAACATTCACATCATCTATTCTACAATTTAATGTCTGAAGAGATATTATCCCTTCATTCCTATTTTCATAATCCCTTCCTTAGGAATTCCCATATAGGACAACTGGTTTCTCTTTATGCAAGATTATAAGCTGCTGCAGAATTTATAGTCATTAATTTAGACTTTGGGGCTTTTCTATATAATTTACATTACTGATTGAAATTTAGATATGGATTAAGACCACATCTTAGTATTGGATCAACTTCTCCTTTGGACAATGGAATCTATTTATGTACACTTCAGCTATCTCAGAAGCCTGTATCTGTTTAACGAAGATCTTGAGTTACCTCAGACCCTGGTCTGTTTCCCAGACCCTCAGTATCTTTCACTAGAAACCCTCACCTAAAAAGTCCTCTTCTTAAATATGTGCAATATTGAAAAAAAATCTCAAGGCATCAGTCACCTTGCTCTCAGTACATAAGTCTATAACTATCTTAACTCTTTCTGAGATAATTCAGAAAAGATCCCAATGATTGCTCTATGTCTTGAAGCAGTAATTAGCAAACATTTCCTAAAACAGGTAATTATTTCAGGTTTTACAAGCCATATGGTCTATCACAACTACTAAACAGTATCATTGAGGCACAAACAATACATAAGTGGTATGGTTATGTTCTAACAAGACTTTATTTACAAAACCTACTGAAGAACCACACACACCTTTCTCTCAGGCACTGATTCCCATTCTAGATTTTGCACTAAAACACCTGAAAAACTTTAAAAAATGATTTTCATGCTCTACCCTCTAGAAAATTTATCTTAACTGATGTTGGATTAGCACTCTGGAATCAGTACTTGAAAAGGCAGAGGTGAGAACCACATCCATGAGGCAATTTCTCAAAGTTTATCTAATCTTAAAGGTTGCAAACAACACTTAAATACATGTTAAAACAATAGATGTGGTGGTACAATTCTATACCAACTGAATCTGAATCTCTAGAATAATATTCACATCCTTGGCTTGGCCACTCAGTTGATTCTGACTCATAGTGACCCTATAATGCAAAGCACAATAGGGTTTTCACGGCTGTAAATTTTTGTAAAAGCAGATTAAGTTGCTGGGCACTTTAACCATTGCACCACAAAGGCAGCTTAGAATTGTACCAACAAACAAACAAATGAACAAACCCACTGTCATCAAGGCGTGATGCCAACTCAGAGACCCTATTGAGGCTGGTAATCTTACAGGAGCAGACTGCCATATCTTTCTACTGCAGAGCTAGTGGGTTTGAACCGTCAGCCTTGAGGTTAGTAGCCCAATGCCTAACCCACAGCACCCTCAGGGCTCCTTTAGGGCCAGACCAAACCAAACTCTGCCACTGAGTCAATTCTGACCTCCCAAGTGATTCTTCTAGGGTTTTGTAGCAGTTCATTGTGGTTCAACCACATACTGAGAATTTGCATTTTTTATTCCAGATACACTGATTCAGAATCTACATTTTAGCAAGATCCTGTTTCAGTTCATTCAAGGTATTGTTGTTGGGTGCCATCGAGTTGGTTCTGAATCATAGTGACTCTCTATATAGCGACTCTATACACAATAGAAGCAAACACTGCTGGTCCTGTTCCAGTCTCACCTTTGTTCTGTTTAAGGACAATTGTGTAGCCACTGTGTTAATCCACCTTGTCTAAGGCCTGCCACTTTTCTGATGTCCCTCTACTTTATCAAGCATGATGCCCTTCTCCAGGGACCAGTCTCCCCTAATGAGACATAGTCTCACCATCCTTGCCTCTAAGGAGCATTCTGGCTATACTTCTTCCAAGACATATTTGTTCATTCTTTTGACACTCCACGGTACTTTCAATGTTCTTCACCAGCAACATAATTCAAATGCCTTGATTCTTCTTCAGTCTTCCTGATTCAATGCCCAACTTTCACATGCATATGAGGGAGCATCTATAAGGGGGTGGGTATAGAGTGATCATTTTAAGGTTCGTAAATTCTCAGTTATTCACCTTCTATGTGTACACTTCTCTGAAATGGATTTGACTGAGAATGTTTTAATTTCACAAAAGAATTTCTCTTTTGAAAAGAAGTCATATATTGTCTTTGCAATTTTTACCCACCCCAAACCCTACTGTGACATTTTGCCTCAAATTTTGGAGCTCTTCAGGACAACAAACTCAGGAGCCTTTACTGCTGCAAATTAGATTCTGAGTGACCCTATAGGACAGAGTAGAAGTACTCCACAGGGTTTCCGAGACTGTGAATCTTTACAAAAGCAGACAGCCCTCATTTTCTTTTAAACTTGAATCAAAAAGTCACAAGCATGTAAAGGCTTCCTGCCAGTATTTTCCATCTTCTAAAATATTTCAGTTATGAACCATCTGTTAGAAATTCAGTCTTCTGACCATGATGAGATATTCAAAATTCAGATATGTGATAGAGATGAATAATAGGAATAATGTTGATATTAATTTAATTACCTTCTCTTCTCCAATATATTGTTAAGGGGCACATCTCCTTTGTAAGAGTCCCCAGAGAGAAAAGTAAACAAAGACTCAGCGTGGACTATTGAATGCTCAAAATGATGTTTTCCTACAATATATAAACATCAGTAGCTCTTTTCAGCTTTTCTCAATACTCATCCCCTGGAACAAGTCATTAGCCAGAAAGAAAATTACCTTCCAATAGCCAAAGTATACTACCATATGGAACTGGAAGTTTTCATTTAGAACAGTCCCAAGTTACCCATTGGAGAAAATTCACAAAAGGTTTATATTATTTCTTTTAGATTAAGAGTAGGTTTTTTATAATGAAATTAAAACTGATTTTATAAAGTCATGATGAAAGATTTGTTTCTCTTTCAATCAATATTCATTTTATCTTGCAAAACGTGTACTACTTTGAGTAGCTACTATCAAATGAAATGTAGCTTTCAGGTATTAAATAAGTAGGATAATTTTTATCATATTTTGTTTTATTTTAAAAATAAACAAACTGGCTGCCATTGAGTCAACTTTGACTCATCGTGACCCTAAAAGACAGATTAGAACTGCCCCATACAGGATTTCCTTGACTGTAAATCTTTGCAGAAACAGACTGCCATCTCCTTCTCCCACAAAGCAGCTGGTGGTTTCAAACCAGCAGCTTTCCAGTTAGCAGCCAAGCGTTTAGTCATTGCACCACCAAGCCTCTTTCTATTTCATTCTCATTCAAAATTTACTGCCATTGAGTAGATGCTGACTCATAGTGGTCCTATAAGACAGGGGATAACTGCCATTCTTGAGTTTCCAAGACTAGAACTCTTTACAGGAATAGAAAGCCCAGTTTTTCTCCTGTGGAACAGCTGGTTTCAAATTGCTGACTTTGAAATTAGCAGCCCAACTCATAAGTACTACACCATCAGGACTAGGAAGTGCAATTTCTATAAAAAATATTCTTTGTGATAATGATCACAATGTATAATGTACAAGGGGGTATCCCCCAAAAAAACCCAGAATTTTACTGGGGAGAGCTTGTGTAGTATGCATTTTTCCTCTAAGCCAGCATTGTACAACTCACTCTGAGTTAATGCACCCAGTGGTGTCGCCTAGGAAGATTCTCTCTGGTCACAGTGAACTTTTTCGTAAAAGCAGTTTCCTTCAAACATCGTTTTTTGTGATGGCCGATTACAAGTGTGCAGCTGTGAAATTTTGTTTCCTGCTGGGGGGAAATTCCGCAGGAACTGTTGTGATGTTAAACACAGCTTACAAGGACAGTGTTATGGGAAAAACCCAAGTATACAAGCAGTTTTCTTGTTTCAAAAAAGGTGAAATATCGATTGATGACAAACCTTGTTCTGGACGTCCTTCAACTTCCCAAACGGGTGAAAATGTCCACTTGTAGTGTATTTGGAGTTCATTCCACCAGATCAGACTGTTAATTAAGCTTTCTATTTAGAGGTTCTGAAAATATTGTATAACAGTGTGCGTCAAAAAAGGCCTGATTTGTGGCAAACAGGGGACTGATTTTGCCACCTTGACAATGCACCTGCTCATGCAGCCATCTCAGTGAGCCAGTTTTTGGCAGAAAAAAAAAGAATGTCTGTCTTGCCCCACACACCTTACTAACCTGAAGTCACTCCATGCGACCTCTTTTTCTTTCTGAAAAACCAGAGGGCCATAAAAGGAGGTTCTGTCAGCTATCCAAACTGATGAGTTTGAAAAATGTTTCCAAAAATGGAATCTCAGATTTGACAACTGTATTAAGTGTAATGAATGGAGAGTATTTTGAAGGTGATAAGGTTGTTTTGTAAAAAAAAAAAAAAATTAAATACATAGCTTTGGGAAGAAAAAAAATCTGTTTTTTTGGGGGGGACACCCCTTATATTTATGATGTTTCACTCAATTGTATACTGTCATGGGAACAAAAGTAAGTCCACAAGGGAAAATGTGACCCTTAAAGCTTTATACACAGAAAGCATCTTAATGTTTCACTTCATATCCATAAAGTATTTCGATGTTCCTATGTAGGCTAAGGTGTTAGACAAGAATAGCTTTCAAAAGTTACAATCATTAAATACAGATATAAAGCTAACTCATATCCAAGATTTATTTAAATCAATAATGAGGGGAAACAGCAGGTGGAAAAGCTGGTTCAAAGGAGAATTCAAACAGTTGTTATATTATCAAGAAGAAAGTCATGCTGAAATAAATTTGCTGTTTTAGACAAAACTGTTAAATAGCTTACTGGAAAAACAATCTTAAAATTTGAGATTATGTTCTTCTTCTGAACACCATGTACCAGGATAAGTGAGTAGACAACTTCACAGAGTTCAGACCCTAATAAATAGTAAACTGAAGAAGTACATGTGCAGATGTGCAAAGGGCTGGACACAATGGATGTATGTTTGGATTGTGAGAAGCATTGTACGAGCCTCCAATAAAATGATTAAAAAATAAATATATAAAGTACTTATAAATGGATCTAAAAAGAAGTATATGTGCACAGAGAATCAGATAAATAATTGTGAACCCTTTTAGACAAGGCTCCAGCTGAAAATAAAAAACATGCAATTAAGAATTTGTCTTGTTTTTCATTTCTTGGTACTTTCTCCTTGTTACTTGAAACCTTTAATAACAAACAATTTCCAAATGTAAGATAGATTAGCACAACACTCATGACATACCATGAATGTTATGAAACCTCTAAAAGTCTTGTTCATGTATTTTTTTCCCCGATAGATGGTTCCTTATATTTAAGATTCAATTGGTTACAACTGATTAAAATTGGTTGCAATTTTAAGAATGATGTCATTTATTTTAAAATAGCAATTAATAATGCACAAAAATTGTATTCCTCACAATGATTTTAAATTATGCTGAAATTTCATCTGTCACTCAAATATACATGTGTAGGTATATGAGCTTTCAAATTCTTACAGAGAGAATATTAGCAAAAATCTTTGATGCTTGATCCTTAGGGAATATCTTTTTGGTTCAAATTTCTCTACCATTATGACCCCATTAACTTTCCATCTTACTCAAATTTCTCAATGTATGTGGGTCATTGGAGGTACAGCGCTTTGTTATTCATCACTATAGTAAATGAACATTTAACTCACTGCCATCAAGTCAATTTTAACTCATAGCAACCCTGTAGGGCAGAGTAGAACTGCTCCTCCGGGTTCCCAAGACTGTAAATCTTTACAGGAATGGAAAGCCTCCTCTTTCTCCTGAATGAGCATTTAGTTTAGACAACACCAAAACCAACCCACTGCTGTGGAAATGACCCCGTGAGTTATCCTGAATAGAAATGTTCTATAGAGGTGTATTTACTTTAATCTTTATGAAGCAAATCACCGGGTCTCTCTTCCTAAGTGCCACTTATTAAGTCAGAACTGCCAACTTCCAAGTTGAACCAGCCCAGCACACACCATTTGCCCTACTCAGTGGTGAGCAAAAAGAGCCTAGGAGTCCAGGCAAGGAAACTGACATGAGTCAAAAGACCGCATACACAAAAGAGCAATTGTAAATGAGGCATGGACCGTGAGTGAGGGTATACAGAGTCTTGGAAGTAGGAGGTGAGGAAAATAAATCTTGAAAGAATAAGCTGAGAGCTGAAGGAAGAGTTAACTAGATGAAGACATGGGAGTCAGTCTTCTAGAGAGTTTCTTGTTTTTCCATTATTCCAAAGCTGTTTGGGTGGGAGGGAAAATATATGTATTTGATTTGACTCTCTTTTACTTTGTGCCTAGCATTCCATCAGCTATTTTGACCCATCTGTTTTATTTTTAAAACTTCAGAGTTGGACTTCAATTTGGAGTAGCAGGGATGGGATTCAGCATCCTGTGTGAAGTAGCCCCAAACAGGCACCAACTACATCAAGTAACAAAGGAGACTGAAGCCAAAAAGATGAGAGTTATCATTGATGCCTGAGTTTACGGCCTGGAGAGAGTTTCCTGGCCACCATGTAGAAAAGGAGTGTCCAACAGGATCTCCCTCTCTCTCTTTCAGATAACTCTTTTGGGGCAGAATCCCGGTTAACCATCACACAATATTCTCTCTCTCTCTCATCCTATATCAACATATCAATTTGTGGAAAAACATGCTCACATCCTTCATTTCTAATATGATCCTGTCTTCTGGACAATTCCATAGTCTTCTTAGGGTTCTCAGGTATGACCCAAGCAGTACACTGCCTCCCCAAATGTCAGGGGACATGCCTCAAAATCTCCAGCTTGCCTCTTGAAAGAAAACGCCTCTCTTTAGACTAGTGATGCAAAGCACCTTCATCTCTGCTTCCGAGAGATTGAGGGTAACAGTGAGACAAGTGGAAGTAGCAGAGTACTACTGCAAACCTATCTGAAGAAATGCTCTTGACCTAATGTAATCTTGGCTCCTTTTATACGCACAAGTGTGCACTAAGGATCACAGGATCTTTCCTCGAATTTCGTTCTATGAGCTGTATAAGTGGACTATTACTTCAAGAATTGTTTTGTATTTCACTTTGGATCACATCCTGTGGATGTAATCCCATTTGGAAGATGGTTTATGTTGTTATAATAAGGAGGCCCTAGTAGTGTAAGGTGCAGCGTAAACCTAATCATTATTGAGTTATAAAGAGCAGCACAGACTCCCTCAAGGGAAAACAAAAGAAGAGAGATGCCACTTGAGAATCGCCACAAATAGAAGATTGTCAAGTTCTAAATCTCCTCATAAAGCCACACTCTGAATTCAGACTTTAGCATCCTACGCTGTAAATTTCTGGTCTGTAAAGCCTCCCAATTGTGATATTTCTGTTACGGCTCGCTCACTCACTATTCACTCACTCACTCCACTCACTGCCATCAAATGGATTCCAACTCACTGCATCCTCCAGGACAGAGCAGAACTGCTCCAGATGGGTTTCTGAAAAGCTAACTCTTTACAGAGGTAGAGGGCCCCAGCTTTCTCCCCAGGATCAGCTGGTGGTTTCGAATTGCAGACTTTGTGGTTAGCAGCCCATCCTGTAATGAGGGCTCCTTCAGGTGTTTTATCAAACAACATAACAAAAAGATGAGAGCTACCAGCCAAGTCAACTAAAAAATGGTCTTTCCCAAGAAAAGATATCCACGCCTGTCTGTTATGGAAGCACTGGGAAAGGAAGACAGACATGCTTATCTTTTCTTTCTTTTTAAAAAAAATCATTTTATTAGGGGCTCATACAACTCTTATCACAATCCATACATACATCAATTGTGTAAAGCGCATTTGTACATTCATTGCCCTCATCATTCTCAAAACATTTCCTCTCCACTTAAGCCCCTGGCATTAGGTCCTCATTTTTCCCCTCCCTCCCCCCTCCCCCCTCCCTCATGAGCCCTCGATAGTTTATAAATTATTATTTTGTCATATCTTGTCCTGTCCAACGTCTCCCTTCACCCACTTTTCTGTTGTCCGTCCCCCAGAGAGGAGGTCACATATAGTTCCTTGTAATCAGTTCCCTCTTTCCTACCCACTCTCCCTCTACCCTCCCAGTATCGCCACTCACACCACTGGTCCTGTAGGGATCATCCTCCCTAGATTCCCTGTATTTCCAGTTCCTATCTGTACCAGTGTACATCCTCTGGTCTAGCCAGACTTGCAAGGTAGAATTCGTGTCATGATAGTGGGAGCGTGGAGGAAACATTTAGGAACTAGAGGAAAGTTGTATTTTTCATCATTGCTACATCACACCCTGACTGGCTCATCTCCTCGGGAAGATATCTACCAGTCACTTTGGAGGAGAAAGATAAGGCTTTCTAAAGGGTTGTAAAAATTTAGTCTCTGAAACCCATAGGGGCTGTTTTCCTCGGTCCTGCAGGGCCACTGTAAGTCCATATAGTGTTACTATAACACAAATACAGGAATATCTTGTTTTATTGTGCTTTGCAGTACTTTTTTGTTTTGTTATTACAAATTAAATGTTTATCAGCCTATAAATGACCAATCGCTCAAGCACTATTTCTTGAAAAGGCTATCCTTCCATTAAATTGCTTTTGTACTGACAAAATCATATTTCTGGTGCAGTAAACCATGTGTAGTCATTGCTATATCTGACCTTTTGATATACCGGTTAAGTAGTTCATTATTTCATACAGTTAATATTTAAATAAGAACAATAAAAGAGACACACAAACTAGATTATAAGAGTTTTAAAATATTAATGAATAACATTGAACAATACCTGAAAAAACAATAAAATTGTCACTTAAGATATTTTCATATTGCTTCTTGATTAGTATCCTCACTTGCAATCTTCTTCGCTTTTACCTGAGCATCATCTGTTGGCTGTGTCATTGATCCTTAACTGTAGGGGTAGCATCCCATTCCTTTAGAGGTCAACCCATTAGTCATTGTGTTTGATACCCTGTTTCCCCTAAAATAAGACACTGTCTTAATTAATTTTTGCTCCCAAAGATGCGCTAGGTCTTATTTTCCGGGGAGGTCTTATTTTTCCATGAAGAAGAATATGGTACACATTTATTGTTTATTGTTTTATTAAAAGAGACTTCGCATTTCCTGTCTGCTCTGGCTGCACTGCGGTCAACAGTGAGCTGCAGGGAAGTGCCCACCGCTACAGTCCAGAGTCCAGAGTTGCGGTAGCTTCGGGGGGCCTTATTTTCGGGGAGGTCTTATTTTCAGGGGGATGCCTTATATTTCAGCGAGAGGCGAAACTGTAAGTAGGTCTGATTTTCAGGGGGATGTATTACTTTCGGGGAAACAGGGTAGATTAGATGTAGAGTCATTGTGTTTGATAGATTAGAAGTAGTTAAGCAACTTCTCTGACCCTAGTATGTTGATCTTTGAAAAGCCCTTTCTGCTTCTGCTGAACTTACAGCAATGGTTCTGACAATATTTTTAGCTCTGTGAACACTTTCAGGAATTGCTTAATTCACTCATAATATCGCGTGGGAATTTGGGGCATAACACAAAGCTGAAAGAATGACACTACGTCACCCTCTGGTGGTTTAGCATGTTTTCTCTTTATATGTTTATTTACTGAAGTAACAAACACAAGTGAATAGAAATATAGTATTTCATCAAAAGCATTATGGGTTTTATGAAATGAATAAATCTATATTACAAGCATAGTTCCTTCAGAGTTTTTATACCTATGGACAGAAGGAACATTACTATAGGCGCTTAGAATATAATGTTGTGTAGATGAACGTGAATGTGTGATTCCCACATTAGGCAGTTGCCTAGCCATCCATCTTAGAGAGAACCCTAATTACAAGGGTCATTTTAACAATCCGTTTGCCTAACTCAACAAAAAATTTGGTATCAGTTCTAATGAACCAGTGGCCACCGGCTGACTCCCACCCCTGGCCTCCACCTCCATCCTCTTTACCCGATCTGACACCAACCGTTCCCCCCACGTCACTCTCCTTCTATGCTGGGTCCAGTATTTCATTACAAGGGGCACACCGAACTCACAGACAATATTCACAATGGTTGCTATGCGGTGCTGTGGAGGCAGCTGCCACGTGTACTGATCTTGTGTACAACTGAATGAAACACTGCCCAGTCCTGCCACCCTCACAATTATTCCTATGTCTGTACCCTTTGTGGCAGAGACCGTGTCAATGCAGCTTCTCGGGGGCCTTCCTCTTTTTCGCTGCCTCTCTTCTTTACCAAACAAGATGGCCTTTTCCAGGGACTGGTCTCTCCTGACAACATGTCCAAAGGACAGGAGACAAAGTCTCGCCATCCTTACTTCTGAGAAGTATTCTGGCTGTACTTCTTCCAAGATAGATTTTATTCTTTCAGCTGTCCATGGTAATTTCAATTTTTTTTTTTGCCAACACCGTAATTCAAATGCATCGATTCTTCTTCAGTGTTTCTTTTTCAATGCCCAAATTTCACAAGTATATGAAGGGATTGACAATACCATGGCTAGGGTCAGGTGCACTTTAGTCCTCAAAGTAACATCCTTACTTTTCAATGCTTTAAAGAGGTTTGGTGCAGCAGATTTTCCACTGCAATGTGTCATTTGTTCTCTTGACTACTGGTTCCACGGGTATGAACTGTGGATGAAATCTTTGACCACTTCAATCTTTCCTTCATTGATTATGATGTTACTTATTGGCCCAGTTGTGAGGATTTTTGTCTTCTTTACATCAACAAGTGCTTCATGTCCTCCTCACTGTCAGCAAACACATCTGTGGCATCTGCATATGACAGGTTATTAATAAGCTGTCCTCCAATCCCGATGCAACAATCTTCTTCTTATAAGCCAGCAGAAAGCAGAAAGACCGAAGTAGCACGAGGGGCTACAAACCTTATGCCAACCTTTCTCGGGCTACACTCTGGCTCTTCTAGCCTTTAACCCATTCCTTCTTGAGAAATTAACTTCCCTTGGCAACTCTGTTTCTGTAAGTCACTAACCCTTAAACCTCCTGCTTCTGATAAATTAGCAAAACAATGGCCCATATAACTGTTTCCATTGTTTCCTCTTCAGAGCTCATCCAAATCAGTTCTGCTTGACTCTGCCAGCTTCTAAGTGCATCTTCTTACAATAAACATATTCTATTACACTGATTTTAAGAGTTTCTCTGCACATTTAGGTTTTTGACTGTACCTTTGTCAAAACTGTATTCTACTTCATTGATCTCTGTGTGTGTATATCCCTCTGCCAATACAATACCGTTTCTTTCTCCATCCAATAATTTGCCATTTCCCCTCCCTTTCAGTCTGTGGTAAGCACTAATCTACTTTTTTCTTTACATACTTACTTATTGTAGATATTTCATGTGGATATTTCATATTTGTTCTTTTGTGTGTGACTTCAACCAGCATATTTTCAAGATTCATCTATATGTCAGCATGTATTAGAACTTTATTTCTCTTTATATCAAAATAATATTCCATGTGTTTGTATATACTACATGGTGTTTATTACTTCATCTTCTGGTCACTTTTGCGCTGTTGTGAGTAATGCAGCATGAACATTAATGCATGTATCTCCTTGTCTGTTTTTAACTACTGAAATTGTATTTGAATTTTCAAATCTTTTTCCTATGTTCTGTCACAATTAAAATAGCAAATAAGGTTTTTTTCTTTTGAAAATTTAATTCACCTATAATATTCTCAGATTATTTCAGATAAGAGAATCCCTAAAGCAAATCAGTTTAAAATACAAAAGAAATGTTTTTCTGTAGTTTTACACTAATCTAAGGGTAAAGCTTCAGTTACAGCTTGATCAAGGGGTTAAAGACATTTCTCGCTATCTTTCTCTTTGGGTGTTGGTTTCTTTGGCAGGAAGTTTCTTCCATTATTCTTGAAGAATTGCTGCTAACAATCCCTAAATTATACAGTTACTCTTTTTCATTCAGCACCAAAATGGATCTTTTTGCCTCCATGTTTTCTCATGGGGAAAGGGAGTATAAGTCCCAGAAATCTTGCATTTCAAAATGAAAATTTGTCCGTGTTATAAATCTGTCTGTATACCAATCAATGGCAAATTGCACCGAATAAATTTCTGGGTATGGTGACCCAGAAATGATGGATTTATACACAAATTAATTGACTAAAAATTGAAAATTGAATTTCATTTAAGAAATTAAGATATCTCTGGAGGGAGGAGAAAGTGAATAGATAGGAAAAAGAATAAATATCTACTAGCTTTATATAGGGTAGGATACAGCTTATGCAAACACACTTAGCTATAATATAAATTTGCTATGGGTGGATATATATATAAAGAGTTAATGAATTTGATTACCAACAAAAGTTAGAGAGTTAGAGTTTCCAGTCCACTCAGAGCACCTTGGAAGAAAGATTGGGCGATTCAAAAATCAGCCATTGAAAACCCTGTGGAGCATAGTTCCATTCTGATACAGTGGTTATATGTATATATATATATATATATATATATATATGGTACATCAAATTCAAGTGTAAAACTGATAAAGATGGACTCCTCAGAAAATTACAAAAGCAATCTAACTTTTTAGGTAATGAAAAAATGAAATTTTAATTTTATTAGTAGCTATTTTTACAAGAATAGTATATTCATGTAATAAATGTCATTTGGTAAATTCTTTTTTTTATGTTCACCTTATTTATTTATTTTTAATCATTTCATTGAGGGCTCACACAACTCATCACAATCCATATGTACATCCATTGTGTCAAGCACACTTATACATTTGTTGCCATCATCATTCTCAAAATATTTTCTTTCTACTTGAGCCCTTGGTATGAGCTCCTCCTTTTTCCCCTCCCTCCCTGTGCCTCCTCCCTCATAAACCCTTGATAATTTATAAATTGTTATCATTTTGTCATGTCTTACACTGTCTGACGTCTTCCTTCACCCACTTTTCTGTTGCCCGTCCCCCAGGGAGGGAGTTATGTGTAGATCCTTGTGATCGGTTCCTCATTTCTGCCCTACCTTCCCTGCACCCTCCTGGTATCGATAAGCTCATTATTGGTCCTGAGGGGTTTATCTGCCCTGGATTCCCTGTGTTTCCAGTTCTTTTTTTTTTTTTTTTTAACATTTTATTAGGGGCTCATACAACTGTTATCCCAATCCATACACACATCAATTGTGTAAAGCGCATTTGTACATCGTTTCTCAAAACATTTTCTCTCCATTTAAACCCCCGACATTAGGTCCTCATTTTTCCCCTCCCTCCCCGCTCCCCCCTCCCGCATGAGCCCTTAATAGTTTACAAATGGGTATTTTGTCATATCTTGCCCTGTCCGAATTCTCCCTTCATCCACTTTTCGGTTGTCCGTCCCCCAGGGAGGAGGCCACACACAGTTCCATGCAATTGGTTCCCTCTTTCCTACCCACTCTCCCTCCACCCTCCCTGTTTTGCCACTCACACCACTGGTCCTATAGGGCTCATCCATCCTGGATTCCCTGTATTTTCAGTTCCTATCTGTACCAGTGTACCTCCTCTGGTCTAGCCAGTCTTGCAAGATAGAATTCGAGTCATGGTAGTGGGAGCGGGGAGGAAACCTTTCTTATCGGTACCAGTGTACATCCTCTGGTCTAGTCGGATTTAAAAAAAAAATCATTTTATTGGGGGCTCATTCAACTCTTATCACAATCCCTACATACATCAATTGTGTAAAGCACATTTGTACATTCGTTGCCTTCATCATTCTCAAAACATTTGCTCTCCACTTAAGGCCCTGGCCTCAGCTCCTCATTTCTCCCCCTCCCTCCTCCGCCCCCCCCCTCAGGTCTAGCCGGATTTGTAAGGTATAAATTCTAAAGAGATACAGAAAGAAATGAAATGATGGACCTCTTTTTTACATTTCAGTTAGCTAACTTGTAAAAATGTATATAAGGAAGTTCAGTGATTACAGTGCAATTTCAGGGTATTAATATGGACAGATATCTCTGAATACTCTGATATGATAATTTACTTGAGAAATACTAGTAAAACTATACTAAGTGCTAAGTGCAAAAGAGAACTTATTTTAATGTTAGATTAACTAAGCATATCATGTTCATCAACATCCCTGTGCTATCGTAAAATTTTATAATTTCACCTACCTCGTTATTGAAAGTATCAGCATCATTACATAGATGAGTACTCTGAGACTCAGAAAGGTTACCATGAATGCTCTAACACCCATTAAGTGGAAAGTACTTCAATAACGACGCAACCCCAATCATTCTAAATCCATACCCCATACAATATACTTTTCACTTATGTCTAAAATGCTAAAGTATATAAACCAACTTTCATATCCAAATTATTAAAATTCATTTATCAAAAGGAAAATTATATATAGTAATCTACAAACTACTGTCACCACACTCACAACAGTGCTATTCATGGCATATAGTAAACATTAGCTACTTTACCTCTAGTGACTTCAGAAGTAAGAGTGAATATCTCACTAGCTACCTCTGTAGCAACTATGTGTCAAGCACTATACTCCACCACTTGTCTGTCACTTTGTCATACTGTGGTGGCTTGTGTGTTGCTGTGATGCTAGAAGCTAGGTCACTGGTATTTCAAACGCCCAAACTGAACCTGTTTCAATGGAGCGTCCAAACTAAGAACAGTGGAGCGTCCAAACTAAGAACAGAAAATCCTTATGCATAGCTTTGAAACATTTGTTATATACTGAGGTAGTTATTTTATTGTAATAAATAAATAAATAAATGTGGCTAATAA
>NW_022103952.1:191132-222126 GCF_000313985.2 Echinops telfairi
CAGGGTGCAGCTGCCTTAGCAGTTCCCTGCTTTAGCTTGCAAGGCTGACTTCCTGCAAGGCATTCCCCAAGGAGAAGCCACATGGACCTACCTCGATGCAGCCCTGGGTGCTGGAGCAGCCGTGTGGAGACCCCTGCCAGCGCTGAGATGCTTACACACTCAGTGATTCGGCTTTCCTCCTGCAGTCAGCATCAGAGTGTGTTTTGTGAGATGGAGGAAGACTTTGTAGATTGGTGTTGGACATATGGGTTAATGAATTAATGTTGAACCTGTGGGCTTGGGCAGCACTGGGTAGGGATGTTTTCTTGATGTGCACATAACCTTTATATAAAACTCTCTCTTATACATGGGTTTTTGTGGATTTGTTTCTCTAAGGTACCCAGACTAATACATATACCGAAGGCCTAATGAATGGAAGCAGAGAAGGTGGGGCTGAAGGATGGGCTCTTTGGGCCAGAGGGCATTCAAAATGTGGGTGAAGAGGAGTTGCTTTCTTGGAGTGAAATCAACCATCGTGATGTGAGTCAGGTAAAGCCTGTGGAAGTGGAGCCTTTGGGATCATCATTTGCTGATGGGGCACAACTCAAAGTAAGGAGACACAGTTGCAAAAATATACTAATGATTGGAACTTGGAATGCATGAAGTATGAATCTAGGAAAATTGGAAGTCTTCACAAATGAAATGGAATGCATACAGATTGATATCCTAGGCAAAAGTGAGTGGGAATGGACGGGCATTCACCATTTTTAGAATAACACAATCAAGAGGAATGGCTTGGCATTAATTGTCAAAAGGACATTGCAAAATCATACATGAAGTACAATGCTGGCTGTGATCAGATTATATCTATCAGCCTTCAAGGAAATCCAATTAATACAACTATGATTCAAATCTTTGTACCAACCACAAAAAACAGTGATGGATAAATTGAAGAACTCTACCAGCAACTTCAGTCAGAAATTGATCAAGTATGCAATCAAGATGCATTGATAATTATTGGGAAATGGAATGCAAATGTTGGAAGCAAAGAGGAAGGAATGGTAGTTGGAAAATAGGGACTTGGTGATAAAATTAAGCTGGAGATTGCAGGATAGAATTTTGCAAAGCCAAGGATTTCTTCATAGTAAATACCATTTTGTCAACCACACACATGAATTTATCCAGATGGAATACTGTACAAAGAAATCAAATTGACTACATCTGTGCAAAGAGATGATAGCAAAGCTCAATATTAGCAGCTAAAACCAGGCCGGGGGAACAGACTATCAATTGTTCATATGTAAGTCCAGGATAAAGCTGAAGAAAATTAAAACAAGCCCATAAGAGCCAAAATATGACCTTGATTATGAAATATGAAATATTTCACTTGAATTTCCAGAGCATGTCAAGTACAGATTTGATGCCTTGTACATTAATGACAAAAGACATGATGAACTGTAGGAGATTATTAAGAGTATCATTAATGTACACTGGTACAGATAAAAGCTCGCAACACAGGGAATCTAGGATTGATAAATCCCTCAGGACCAATAATGACAGTAGCAATATCAGGAGGGTAAAGGGAAGGTGGGGGATGAAAGAGGAAATCAATCACAATGATCTACATATAATCCCCTCCCAGGGGGACAGGCAACAGAAAAGTGGGCGAAAGGAAACATATATTAGTGTAAGACATGAAAAAATAATAATGTATAAATTATCAAGGGTTCATGAGGATGGGTCGGTGGGGGTAGGGGAAAATGAGCTGATACCAAGGGCTCAAGTAGAAGGGCACTCTTTTGAAAATGATGAGGGCAATATATGTACAAATGTGCTTGACACGATGGATGGATGGATGGATTGTGATGAGAGCTGTACGAGCCCCCAATAAAAATGATTTTTTTAAAAAACCAAAGCAAATTCAGAAGGCACCGTGGGGGAAAAAAAGAACGTCATGAAAAATTTGGTAAAGAAAAGATCGAAGTAGATGTCAGAAGATACTCTGAAACTTACTCTCAATTATAGAGTAGTTAAAGCACATGGAAGAAACGATGGCATCAGATTGCTGAATTGAAAATTCCAAAGGGTAGCTTGAGAAGACAAAGTCAAATATTATAATGAACTGTGAAAAGACCTAGAATTAGAAAACCAAAAGGGAAGAACACACTTAGCATATCTCGAACTAAAAGAACTCCACAATTTCAAGGCTCAAGTGGTAATATTGTAAGATTCCATGTGCAAAATATTGAGTGATTCAAGAAGTATCCAAAGAAGATGGAAAGAATACGCAGAGTCACTGTACAAAAAAAGTCGACACTCTGTTTAAGAAGGTACCATAGGAGCAAGAACCAATGGTGCTGAAGGAAGAAATTCAAGCTGCACTGAAAGCATTAGCCAAAAACAAGATTCCAAGAATTGATGAAATACCCATTGAAACGTTTCAGCAATTTCATGAAGCACTCACTAGTTATTCCAGAAAATTTGGAAGGGAGTTACTTGGCCAACTGACTGGAAGAGATCCATATTTGCACCCATTCTTTTTTTTTTTTTTGGTATCCTTTCTAAAGAAAGGTGACCCAATAGAATGCTCCAATTATAGAACAATATCATTGATGAAAAGTATAACATGTCAGTTAGATTTTGCTTAAGGCCATCCAGCAACACTTGTAGCAGTACATTGGCAAGAAGCTCCAGAGGTTCATGTGGGATTCAGATGAGGACATGGAACAAGGGCTATCATTGCTGATGTCAGGTGAATCTTGGTGCTTGTATTTTATTGACTATGCCAAGACATTTGACTTTGTGGATCACAATAAAGTATGGATAGCCTTGAGAAGAATGGGAATTATAGAATACTTCACTGTGCCCATGTGAAAATTGTACATGGCTCGAGAGGTAGTTGTGCAAACAGAACAAGGGCACAGTGCATGGTCACAAATCAAGGCTTATATGAAGAAGAACATGACATCAGAATTGGAAAAGGCTTATTAACAACCTGCAATATGCAGATGACACAACCTTGCTTGCTAAACGTGAGGAGGACTTGAAGCACTTACTGATGAAGATCAGGGATTGCAGCCTACAGTAGGGTTACCACTCAAAGTCATGAAGACCAAAATCCTCACAAATGGACCAACAGGGAAACCACGATAAAGGGAGACAAGGCTGAAGTTGTCAAGGATTTTGTCATACTTGGGTCCACAATCAACGCTCACAGAAGCAGCCGTCAAGAGATGAAAAGACGCGCTGCATTTGGTAAATCTGTTGCACGAAACCTCTTTAGTGTATTGAGAAGCAAAGATGATACGTTGAAGATTAAGGTGCACCTGACCAGTTGGACAGTGAATAAAGAAGACTGAAGAGGAATTGATGCATTTGAATTGTGGTGCTGAAGAAGAATATTGAAAACACCATGAACTTCTAAAAGGTCAAATCCATCTGTCTTGGAAGAAGTATGGACAGAGTGCCCCTTAGAGGCAAGGATGGTGAGACTTCATCTCACATACTTTGAACATGTTGCCAGGAGAGACCACTCCCTGGAGAACATCATGTTTGGTAAAGCAGAGGGGCAGTGAAGGAAGGGAAAGCCCTGAAGGAAATGGATTGACCCCATGGCTGCAACAATGTGCTCAAGAATCAGAACAATTGTGAAGATGGCGCAGGACCTAACAATGTTTCGTTCTGTTGTACATAGGGTCTCCATGGGTCGGGGCAGACTTGGTGGCACCTAACAACCACAAGCACTGTACTAAGGACTTTATGTGTTGGTTGGGTTTTACTGACTATGCAAAGGTCTTTGTGTGGTATATGACACATTATGGATGCCATTGTGAAGAGAATTATAGAAAATTTAATTGAGCTCATGTGGAACCTGGACATGGAACAAAAGGCAGCCATTTAAACAGTATAAAGGGATATTGTATGATTCAAAATAAGGATAGATGTGCATCATGATTGTATCCTTTCACCCTAATTATCTGTTTCTGTGTAAATAGACCAAGGAGCTGGGCTATACAAAAAAGAACAAGACACCAGGATTAGAGGAAGGCTCATTAACAACCTGTGATATATAGATGGTGTAACCTTACGTGCTGAGAGCCAAGAGGACTTGAAGTATTTACTAATGCTGCTGTATAGATTTCAGGCTAGGAAATTTTTTAGCCCAGTTCTACTCTGTGCCAGCAGGTCACTATGAGTCAGGATTGAGATTGACTGGAGTGTGCACAATAGTGATGTGTCATCTCGAGTTCCTTTCTAGCTTCCTACTGAACTATATATATATATTTCCCCCCCCTCCCTGGTGGTATAGTGGTTACATGTTGGGCTGACAACCTTGGAGTTCAAAACTACCAGCCACTCCTTGGGAGAAAGATGGGGCTTTCTATTCCCATAAAGAGTTACAGTCTCAGAAGCTCAGAGGGGCAGTTCTACCCTGTCCTATAGGATTGCTATGAGTTGGAATTGACCCGATGGCAGTGAGTTAGGTGTCTGGGTTTATTCTAGAAGTGATTCTTTCCATCACAAACTAATCTAATACTGGGTCATTTTTCAATTGTAATATGTGCACTTTATTTTACACAGTCTAAATTTCACTAACCAGTCCATCCTTCTCTGGAATACTAAGTGAAATACTTTTATAGCCACCTGTCTTCCCCAATATTGCATGTGATTTCTGGTTTAATATACCTGACACACTTAGCAGTTTTTACTAGAAAGATTTTTGGTGTCCAAACTATTGGAATCAAAAGCAAATGAAATTTCAAGTATTATTTCAACATAATTCCTGCCCCACTGTAATGGCTGAAATGAGTAATTATGTGAGTTTGTGAGTTTTGTTTGGAGAAAACTTAGTAATCTACTTCTGTTGGAGAGTTACTAAGGCAATTCTTTAGAGGAATAAGACGTACACATGGACTGAGGATTCTGCTAAGCCACTCAGTATTAGAATGTTTTTGCTCTGTCCACTGTCAAATGTACCCTACAAAACCTCAACATTGCTTTCATCTATCACATTTGAAAGTGAGGAATGTACAGTAATTTGATGAATTTCCAAAGAAGAATCGGTGAAAGGTAGATTTTTTTCACACCTAAAATAAGACATTCTATTGTAAAGTCACTTATATTGTTTCTCAGATGTAAATATTTCACCTACCTCTAATTAAATGCTCTATGATTTCCATTCTACACAGGATATGTAAGAAGGATAAAATTACACAATAGTAAAGTGTAAAAAAAAAAAACCCCCTCTTCACTTATTAACTATCTCCTTATCCAGCACTTCACATATACAACAGTAGTAAAAAGGACAAAAAAATCTACTAGTTCATGCACTACAAAGGTGTGTCTGGCAGTGACCAATGCTAAGGTCCCTGATGGGGTCCCTGACTGTTGGACCCTGTGCACATAGGACTAAGAAGCTTATGATGCTTAGTGTTTCCCTGCCCAGAAGAGAAGAGGGGAGGCAATTTTCCACAGCTGCTGGCATCCTGGGCAGAGTGGAGGTGGGAGGCTGGATTAGGGCTGACAAGAAGAGAACTGCCTATTGGGTCCTGAGTGTTCACAGGGGTCTTAGAAGGGGCAGCTGTAGCCTGTGTCCTGAAGGTGGGCTGCCCTTGGATCCAAGGAGGAAGTAGGACCTTGCGGCCCGGCCTCAGCTTTCAGCTTCAAGAGGACGGAAGTGATTGGCCAGACTGTGGTCAGAAAGAGTCCTGCTGTGGGGAATTCTGGTGCCCAGGGGCTGTGGCACACCACATCAAGTGATTGGCTCTTGTGCAGTTTCTTAGTTTCCTTAATGCCTCCTCTTGGGCAGACACAGATGAAGGTGGGGCAGGATACCTGGACAGAAGTGGAGTCAGTATGTGAATGGATTGTGGCACCTACAGTTTAAGGTCAAGGGCATACATGTGAGGGTATGAGGTGATATGGTCATCATTTATTTTCACTTAAAGACCTGGTCTTTGGAACCTAATAATGCTGTTAAGTAAAGAGTGGGTATATGTTATGTGCATATGATGATTTTAACATTTCAAATACCTTCACTATGTTTTATAAGGCATAATCCTTATATTTATCAAGGGAAAGTCTAGGGAGACTGATGAACTTTAGCTGAACACCATCACTTTCAGGAGGACAAGTTACACAATATTAAACACACATACTTCTGTGTCCTTGTGTCTACTGTAGAACAGAATCATAAGACCTACTGTGCTCGTTTAAAGGCACCCAGGTGGCACTGTACGGTAAATGTTGGACTGCTAACTGCAAGGTCAGTGGTTCAGAAAAAAACCCACCAGCCACTCCATGAGAGTAAGATGGGGCTATTAGCTCCAGTAATGATTTAGTCTAGGAAACCCTATGTAAGATCTGTCACTATGAGTAGGAATCACCTTGAGGGCAGTGTTTTTGTTTGTTTGTTTCCAGCTTCGGGCACAAACCACTAGCTCAAATTTAAAAAGCCAAGGGGTTCCTTTTTTCTTCTTCAGTCTGTCACCAGCCCTAGCCAGGTCTCTTAAATGCAAATGTCCTGAGCACTCAAAGCACTGGGTGGGGCTGATCTTCTCAGAGCCTTCTTTTCAGGAATGTTCTAAATCATTTAAAGATTCAAAATAATGGCTTAAGACAGTGGGCTTACAAACTATTTTCATACTTAATAATAACCATTTCTATCAATGATTATATCAATAACAGCAGTCAGAAACAATTAGTATAAACTCAATTCTTAAAAGAGTCAAATTTAATCCTTGTCTTATCTAAACTATTCCATTCCTATGCAATATAGTCTTAGGCATCTAACTGCATCAAGCCAGGGCTGGGCCTTCTGTCAGCCACTTTGACTAAGCAGCATGGTCTCAGAGAAGTTCAAGGGGCTATTTTGACCCTTGAGCTCAAAATATGCATTAATCACATTCATTCTTGCCATTTCAAACAGAAATAACCAAAGACAACTTCTAGGAATCAAAAGCTTCACTTCCCATATCTTTTCCAGAAAACAATCGAGCACACAGTGTGGGCCTATCTGACCTCGGGCTAGTGAAACAAGAAAAACTACCATGAGGCAGAGGTCAAACAAGCATCCACTCTCCCTCTTCATGATTTGTCTCTCTAGTACCAGACTCCCAAGGTACCATAAATTGTTAGGCAGGGTTGACTAGAGAAACAAACCCAGTCACACTCATATAGGTTAAGAGAGAGTTTTATACTGAGAAGTAGTTATATATCAGAAAAACACCCCAACCCAGTCCAGATCAAGTCCATAAGCCTGATACTAATCCATAAATCATTCTTCAGACTCATAGAGCCACAAGCAATGACACAATGCGGGGAGATCACAGGCCAGTGGGTGAAAAGTCACATGGATCCAATGGTGGTGGACGCACCTCTAGGGGTCTGTCAGGTTTCTGAGAGGTTTGCCAGCAGGAAGCTGAAGACAGAGAGAGTATGTGACCCACCTCCAAGGAGAAAGAGAGGGAGACCGGCCTCAGAAAGTCATTTATCTAGGCTGCTCCCTAATCAAGCTGCGACCTGATTGGCAGTCAAGTTGGCCCCCCAAAACTAAATATCACACTCTCCAAAAATCAGCCATCATGAGAGGATCTATACATGGATTCTACTAGGAAAAATGCTCTTGGGAGCACATGGGATGTTAACTGAGGGAGGCTGGAAGTCATCTGATTATAATGCAAACCAATCCTAAGTAAAGAAGGATGGCAATGAAGCTATGGTGGAAGCATCCTAGATCCCCGGGTAGTCTCCAGAAAGTTCTGTAAGGGCTTCAGAAAGTTCTCAAGACAAAATCTTTAGGCAAAGAGGTCTCATATCTCCTAGGAAAGAGCCTGCTTTAGAACTCTTGACTTGCTCACTGGCTGTGCGCAGACTGTGGAAGAAAATATCAGTTGTCCTGGAGTTAATTCCAACTCATAATGATCCCATATGTTTTAGAATAGAACTATGCTCCAAAGGGTTTTTTATGGCTTTGACCACCAGTAGCAGGTAGTCAGACCTTTCTGGATGGGCATGAACCAACAATCTTTGGGTTATTACTCTGTTATTAACAGTCCCTGCTATTTGTGTCACTCAGGACTTCTAGGAGGAAATAGGGTAATGAATTTTGAAGCACAGTGACTGGCACATTCTCATGGCCACCACGCCTACCTTTGCACGTTTATTTTGAAATTAGAAATATCATTGGCAAATTGGCTAGTCAACTGTGTTTGATATATATGGCCCATGTTCAATAAAGTAGCTCATTCGTGAACTCTTATCATGATAGCTCAGTGAAAGTCATAGGAAGTATATCATTGAATGCTCACAAAAACATATGCACACTTTAAAAATGCGAAACCTTAACATCAGAGGTGTCACATTAAATGCCAAGGTTACACTTCTAATATAAGGCAGGACCAGGATTTGTGTAATTTTGAACAAGATCCATTTTATCTTTTCATGAAGGAGAACACACCGGAGTGCTTTCTTTGGGGAGGAAGTTCCCAGAGGCAGCTCTGAAAGATAAAAGTTATTCCTGTCCCTCCCTCCCCTGTACGACCCCAGGTGATGAGTTGCTCTTCTTTCTCCTCCTCCACAAAATCTGAGGATTCCCTTCCAGCAACTACAACGTTGCCTTTTTTTCAGTAGTGCCCTACCCTCACGCAAACCAGTCATCTGGAGGGCTTAGGAGCAAGAGAGTCAAGGCCATCTTTACAAACCTTAATCAGTAATTGACATGTTTCTTTCCAAAGCTTGTATATTAGGAGTGGTGAACTACTAGCATCCTGAATTTTCCAGCAGAAAGGAAAGGCTGACCACCCCCCTCCAAGGCTCCCAACTTTGCCTGGTATTTTCATTGCTTTAGGGAAAGGACCTTTGGGCTGTTGTCTCTAAAAATCTCACTGCCTTCAAGTAGATTCTGACTCATAATGACCCTTTCAGACAGAGTGGAGCCGTCCCCTTGGATTTCCAAGATTCGAAACAGCCTCATCTTTCTCCTCTGGGGCAACTGGTGAGTTTGAACTGCTGACCTTGTGGTCAGCAAGTCTCAGTTCATAGTCCACTATGCCACCAGAGCTCCCTGGTCTGTTGCCTAGGGATAGTTGGCCGCTCTGCCTGCTTGGAGAGAATACGACTTGGTGACTCACTCCTATCACTTTTACAAATCTTCCCTTTTCTCCACTTCTCCCCCACCAGCTCTTCTAAGTTCCCTACATCTCTGATTCCTTGGTTAACATCCCAAACACCATTCAACCCAACTGTCTTCATTGCTCTGAGGGTTTACTTCTCTTTCTTCTTTTATATTTTTATTTCAGTTGTGTTTCAGCAGGGCATGATTCAAACACATAGAGTTGTCTGCCAACCTGAATTGAACTCATTCATTTTTAATTTATTATGTTGCTGTCAATTTGATCCAGAATCTAGGATTACTGATTTATGAGCCTAACTTGTGATATAAGTGGTTATAACTGGTTTTTATTTTCCACCTTCTTAAGAATGAGTATATTGCTGCCACAGCTGATTATGCGTTTTCATAAAGGACTAAATATAATCTGGGTGATACGCATATAGTTTCCAATGAAAAAAAACAAAAAACAAGGCAGAAAAATTGGGGCTAGGAAAGACAAATAAATAAATTGCCCAAGGTCACTAAATGTGCAGAGTTGGCATTGTCATTGAAGCACTCTAAATAGGAAGCATTTGCTTTGCCTTTAAATTACTCCCCATATGTGTGTACGTGTGTTTTGGCAGGAGTGGGGGGTGGGGGGGTGCGTGTGTTAGGAAGTCACTGAGTCATAAAAATTACCAAAGGTCATGTGTTTAAAGCCCAAACCTTGATATTTCCAGGATATTCTCCAAAAGTGTTTGCCTGGATTTTATTGTCAATATAGGCCATTTCATATGCTTTATTTCTTTTCCTAACTAACCTACTTAAGGGGTCCTTTACTTAATGACTTCTAACCGACTTCGAAAAGAAAGGAAACATTCCTGACTTGGTGTGTTCTCACACACCAGTTAGAAGATTGAACATGCTGGTCAATTTTTCACTCGGGGTGAAGACAGCAAGGGTTGCTCTGCTGTGTTTTGTTGCCCTCTTAAATGTTCCCTTAATAGTAGGCTGTGCCATCTAATGGGCAATTTGCCTTTGTACCATTTTGCTTGTCACAAAGCTTTCCCTAACATTAAGAAGCTGCAATGAGAAAAGGGCTTCTAGAGGTTATGCAGCTTAATAGAGTGCCAGGAATTATTCTTGTTCTTTTTTTTTTTAACTTATGCTTTCCCTCATTTTTCTTTACCAATGCACCAAGGACAATACAGCAATAAATGCAACTGTTCTTTTCCTTCATTTCCTTCCTACACGGTTCTTTTTTTTTTCCTTACATGGTTCATTTTGTGTGGCAGATGAAAACTAAGGGATAGAGAATAAACAGAAATAGCATCAAACACTCATAAAGGTCAATAAACAGACCTGGAACTATTCATAGGCTTTTCTTTCTTGTTGTTGTGGGTTATTTTGTTGCTTTGTTTTGCTTTGCTTTTGTGTTTATTATTGTTTTTGCACATCTATCTAGATAAGATTGGCAGGATAAACAATCCTGAGGAGAAAACAACGGGATCCACCAACAGTTCCAGGGTGACACAAGGGATAGGGGGAGGTGGGGGAAAGGAAGTGGGGAGCCAAGGAACCCGGCGACAAGGGGACAAAAAGTGATCTAAAATGGAGGAGGGTGTAGGATGCCTGGTGGGGCTTGATCAAGTGCAATGTAGTCAAGAGAAATTAATGAAAGTTGAATAAAGGTTGAGCATGATAGCAAGACAAGAGGAAAGTAAAAGGAAACAGAGGAAAGAACTAGGAGGCAAAGGACATTTATAGAGGTCTAAATATAGGCATGTCCATAATATATAAAATATATAAATAATTTATATATATATATAAATATAAAATGTCCATAATATATATATAAAATATATAAATATAAAATGTCCACAAATATATTTATATATAACAATAGGGAATTAGATCTATGTACATATATTCATATATTAAGTATTAAGGTGATATTGGGCCTCTACTCAAGTACTTCCTCAATGCAAGAACACTTTTGTCTAATAACCTGGCATTCTGTGATGCTCACCTTCCAGACACAATTGCTGAGGACAAAATGGGTGCATAAGCAAATGTGGTGAGGAAAGCTGATGGTGTCCTGTTATCAAAAGATATAGCATCTAGGGTCTTAAAGGCTTGAAGATAAACAGCCATCTAGCTGAGAAGCAACTAAGCCCACATGGAAGAAGCACACCAGCCTGTGTGATCATGAAGTGTTCAGGGGATCAGATATCAGGCATCAAATACCCAGAACAAAAACTCCTATCAAAATGAATGAGGGGGAGGGGGTAGAATGCAGAGGCAAAGCCCATCTGTAGACAATTGGACATCCCCTCATAGAAGGGTCACAAGGAAGAGATGAGCCACTCAGGGTGCAGTATAGCACCGACGAAACATACAACTTTACTCTAGTTCTTTAATGCCCACCCTCCAATGTCATGACCCCAATTCTACCTTACAAATCCAGTTAGACCGCAGCATGTACACTGATACAGATAGGAGCTGGAATCCAGGACAGATAAACCCCTCGAGACCAATAATGAGGGTAGTAATACCAGGAGGGTAAGGAGAAGATGGAGGGAGGAAGGGGGAACCGATCACAATAATCAACATATAACACCCCTTCCCTCCAGAGGGATGAACAATAGAAAAGTGGGTGAAGGGTGGTCGGTGTTTAAGACATAAAAAAAATTTATAAATTATCAAGGGTTTATGAGAGAGGGAGGGAGAGGGAGGGGAATAAATGAGCACTTGACATCAAGGGCTCAAGTAGAAAGAAAATGTTTTGAGAATGATGATGGCAACATGTGTACAAATGTGCTTGACACAATGGATGTATGTATGGATTGTAATAAGAGCTGTAAGAGTCTCCAATAAAATGATTTTAAAAAACAAAGCACTATTCTTCTCTTCCTCATTGTAAATAACTTGTCTAAAGAAACTGGGCCAATTTTCACCCAAACTAAGAAATTACTTTTTTTTTCCCCCTTCAACATGAAATCGGGAGGGGGAGGGTAGTATGGGCAATCTTCTCATGAGAATCTATCCAAAAGGAACAACCAAATACTTTTCTAACAGTTCATCTTTTGGCGAGCATACAATCACATCGATAATCCTAGATTTAACTAGCAGGACTTGAGAGATGTGCAAATGCAAATTTCTCCTTAAGACATGTCCCTGGCAATGTATGATCACACCGCATGAGGTCAAGTCCACACTTCAGCTGACTTCCTATCTGGTGAAATGATTTGGTTGTTTTAGAAACAGATTCTTTGGATTCTTTACACAGAAGTCTTTGCTTTTTGCATAAAATGTCCCTCCTATTGACACAACAGTAAATTTAATAAAGTCTTTAAAATAATTTCTGGGTCACATTTTAGTTCTTGGTTATTATAGTTCAGCATGACTATCACTAAACAGTGTAAAGCAAGTGTCTTATTATTTTAAATACCCAATAAATATATATTTTATGGAAAACTATACTTCATATCTATACAAACAACCTAGGTTGCCCAGACATAAGCTAAATTTAAAATTAAATACAAACTCTTCAAGGCAGGAGAAACAGCTCGTCATATTACTCTAAGAAAAATGGACCCAGTTAATCTACTCTTCTAATAAAAACTCTTAACTCTTTGCATCCCTTCATTTTCAGAAATTCACCTGCATAAACTTTTTAATAAAACAGCTTTCATACTGCACTCATACTTATAGAAAAGTTCCATGTGCTGTATGCTGACTTTGAAAGGTTAGCAATCTTTTTCTTGGTCTAATGGCTTCCCAATACTAAATGCTGCTTATTTGGCACTGCTCTTTGTATGAGAGTCTTTACCAATTACACTTTAAAACTTACCTACTGCTCTGGAGAGAGATCACTTATTAATGAAGCAGAAAATGACTTCGAAGTCTATCACAATTTAAACAGCCTTCTGTTCTACCCATCCCTAAAGTCCTAAGGAAGAACCTTTTCCAGTACTACTGAACCAATTGGCCTGATATTGCTGATCTTCATTAAAAAGGGGGTTATTTTAAAAGAAGTGTCCATTTTCCATTTTGAATTTAGCTTTCTTTATTGTTCATCCACATACATTTTGAAAGTTACTTCCTTCCAATTACCCACGAAGACGGAATTTTTGCCACATGTTCAAAGAGATAATTGAATAGCTTTAGTCTTAGAGCGAACTTAGTTTTCTAAATAAACATCCAGATAAACAGGAACATTTATTTCAAAGAAAGGCAGCAAAAGGAAAAAATATCATAGGATATACAATGGAAGGAAAGAATACTATAACCAGAACCATTATGCAATTGCACTCATACTGTTGTTTGTAATATGGAGCAACATATTAGGGGAAAATGACATCAACATTATTTTATCATTCCATTTCCTCCTCCAAATCACCCCTCAAGCTAAGACTTCTCTTGTTATAAAGCTATCAGTCAATATCTGGGTATGAAATTTACCCCACTCCAACCCCCCAATTTTTAGGATTTCTTTTTTATACATAGATATATAGATTGAGTAACCCCCTTTGAGTATTTCAATAAGCATTTTTGTTATATTTTTTATTCTTATAGGTTGACGTGAGAAAGAGTTTTGATTCGGATGTTTTAGCTCCTTACATATTTACAGTATTTTAGGAGGACACACATGGAGGATCTCCTGGTCAGGATTTCATGAACTAGTCTTTTCATTTTCATCTTCATCTTCTGGATAAGCCACTGAACTGGTCACACTGTTATCATTTAAGAGATTGGTGTTACTGGCAACACCTGAAGAATGGGATGGACTATATTTGAGGCCATCATGGATTTTTTTCCTCAAGGTTGGTCTTGTCTTCATTGGCTTTTCTTTTCTTAACCTCCGTCAGGTTATCTTGCTGACTTGGAGCATGATCTTCTGGTTCCGTATCTTCTAGTGGTGGCATTGTTATTTCTTCTTCCTCTGTCTCTTCCTGAAGACTCCTTTGTTTCATCTCCTCACGGACTCTCATCTCCTCACGGACTCTGGTGCATCTACTGAGTATTTTACTCTGCAGTAACTCATTTAAATTCTTCCGTATTTGACTTTGCCTCTGTTTCTCTTGTTCGTACTTTGTCTTCAACCCTTTGAATGTTTGAACATAGTCTATTGATTCTAATGATTGAAAAAAATTTTCAACTACATGAGCAACAAGAGGCTTAATGTTTTCTACTCTTATATATTCAAAAAGCTCAATAACAGCTGAATTCAACATATTGTACCGAGTTCCATTATTCAGAAGAGCGTTGATAACTGGCTCAAAGAGATTCCCCTCAATGATGTAAGAATTATAAAGATCGTTTTGAAGCCCAACCATCTTTCTCATAAAGCGAAGAGCACACAAGATCAGGAAAGTGTGCTTTGACTTCATCAAGGTCAAGACTTGCCTTAGCAAGTCTTTGTTCAAAATATAATTATTAATGTAATGGGCATGGTGTTGTACACAAAAGGTGAGCAGCTCTACAATTATGGAAAGCATTTGTGCTGTTTGATAATCAGTGGCACAATTTTCATTAGATATAACTATAGTGTTCTCACATTTATCTTCTGATATGGTGGTGCAAAGTGGCCCTATCAAGACATGCATGCAGTGCTTGTAAAAGAAATTTAGAAACGCACCTCTTCCATATTCACTAGGTACAGCCAGCATGTTGCTTGGATCAAGAATAGAACAGAGAAGTCCCATTAATTGAAGAGCACCTCCTAGCTCAGGATCAGGATCATAGATCATTTGTTTAATTATTATATTAATAAAAAGGTTCCCTTGTTCAACGTGCTTGGCTTCTTGGATTGTATATTTTCGTATTATGGATGGGCTGTAATCTACTAGATAAGCAAATATATCTGCAGCAGCAGATCTTATCTTCAAATGATTCATGCCCATTGCAATTTTAAGAGCAGGAAGAATTCCCAACTTTGCCATCGTTGCCAATAATTCATCTCTGCTTTGATTTTGTAATGTCTTAGAAAAGGCACAGAATTCCTTAAGGAAAAACAACAATTCGCACCGCTTAATATCAGCGGTACCCTTATCTGTTAACTGTGCAAAAACTTCACACAAAAACTTTTCATCTTCCTGCAGTAAGCTGACTATCTCAATCTTGTTGAAGAAAATAAAACTACTAATAGTAGAAAGAACATTCGCTTCAAACATGGGTGGTAGAGGCAATAGGAGATCATAAATATACTGGGCCCTGTAGGTCTGATGTATTTTTTTCTTAATTTCAGAGTCTGAGATTGGTACAACTTCCCTGAAATGTGCTGTTTGAAACAAAAATTCCCTATGCCTTATGGGCTCACGCACGGTAGGGTCGTATTCAAGGCATCCCACTACATCCATGATGCAAGCATCGGAAAACATGATCTCAAACAGAGATGTCTTGTTGAGGAATAAGATTGCTTTAAAAATGTCATACATATGGTGTAAGTTTTTAGGGTTACCAAGAAGCTCGCAAACATGGAACAGCTGCAGTAATTTTTTAATATAGTTTTCTTTTTCCAAGGCCAGAGCTAGCTTTTCCTTAAGGGCAGGTGAGTCAAAAACCGAGTGAACTATTTGCGCAATGTGCTCAAGTTTGGAGATTTCACAGTTGGGCAGATCTACCAAACAACTAGTATCTGGCACATCATAAAATTGCTGTTCTGAGTTGTCTGACGGGTCTTGTGTGGTGTGGAGAGAAGCATCTTTGCCCTGAGCATGGCAAATGTCTTCCCAGACTGCCTCACAGCATGCGGACTCATGGAAACTGATAGCCACTCCTTGGCCCTCGGCTTTCCACCAAACAATCAAAGACCCACGTTGTTTCTGATAGGGTGTTTGTGGATTTATCTTTGACTCAAATATCAGAGAGCCATTGACCTCAGAATGCACGAGCAGTGACTCTGCCCGGTGCTCTTCATTGAAAGTAGATGAGATGAACCCAGTGTCTAGTTTTTCCCATTGTTCATCATCGTTTATGAGATAGACTTTTACACGGCGCCACCGGTGCGCCATTGCAGCCTTCGGTTTCGTAGGCTTAGCCAGGATGCTTGCAGCACCAACTGCAGCTATGCAACCAAGACGGTGGCCGAACTGGCTGGACAGGAAATTAGAATCCGAAGATGTCTGGACAGCAGTAGTCACGGCAGCGGCGGAAGCAGCGTAGGACAGGTCCTGTAAATGATGGGTAGGCTTCAGCCTGAGGTAATCAGGAGTCACCCCACCCCATCCCGTCCCCACACACACACCTGGTGCCCCTCGTCCCCCACCCCCCTTTCCAGGTAGCCTGCTCCCATTCTCTCAATGTGTGTTTAAAAAGTCAGGTTCTGAGGAGAGCATCATAATGGTAAAATTTCCATTTCCCCAGGATTCTATCCAAAAGGAAGATAGTTGTATTACTTGCTTATGGACAGACTGCTCTAGCCCAGAATCAAATGCTCATACTTGGTGACACGCTGTCCTTAAGTTTAGCATCGCCACATACAAAGAAGAGAAAGAATAAGGTTCCATCTACAAAGGACTTTGTTCCTCAGAACCCTTTCACTCATCAGCTCTGTGTGGGTGGAGATTTAGGACCAGAGATACAATAAATCTTAATCACGTATGTCCTGACCAAGTCTTCTATCAACATCATTCTATGTCTAAGAAAGGGTGGTCTCTCCCCGCCAAATAATTAAAAAAAACTTTTTTTTCAATGAGCAAGACCATTAACCACAAGAATCTCAGAGCTCAGCTTGCATCTTCTCTATGTGGTTCAGAGTATGTCTGTCTGTATCATTCTCTGAGCCATTCTTGGGGGTTTAACCTCTTTGCATTGGTAAGTACCACCTGAAGTTCCAGCCTCTAGCACAGTGGTTCTCAACCTGTGGATTGCGACCCCTTTAGGGGTCGGACGACCCTTTCACAGGGGTCGCCTGACTCATGACAGTAGCAAAATGACAGTGAAGAAGTAACAACGAAAGTAATTTTATGGCTGGCAGGGGGGATGGGGTCACCACAACATGAGGAACTGTATTAAAGGGTGGTGGCATTAGGAAGGTTGAGAACCACTGTTCTAGCACAATGTGAGATAAAATGTCCTCTAATTTGTCCAGTCCATAACCACCTTATCCATTCTTAGGGAAGGAGTAAACCAGAGGGAAACTGTGAATTGAAATTAGCCAGGAATGTATATTGAATATCACAGATCAATTATTTTCTTTCTACTCTTAATAATGATAATTACAACCACAATAAATAAAATCATAATACTTGAGTGCTTATTATTATAAAGAAAAGTAATCATGCAATTGATCAAGTATAATCCTTGAGTGCTTACAGTGTTCAAGACACTAAAACAAGTTAATACCTTTTTAAAAGTTAATTTTCAGTACAACAGTAATAGTTATTTTCTAACACAAGGAAACACATTTAAAGAAGTTAAATAAATTACTGGCGGTCACATGACTGTAAGTTGAGCAATTTTGATGTGCATACAAGTCTTTTGGATTCCAGCATTGGTTTCCTCAGCCCCAAACTATGCTATCTCTTTTTTTCTTTTTTTTAACCTCCATTTCACTTCATGTCATATTCCTCCCATCTATATAATTTGTAATCAACACAAAATGATCAAGCTAAGATGAAAGTCACACACTTCCTCCTTTAGATCCACATCTGTGCATAGCCACCCGAAAAAAAAATAGAAGCTTGGATATGGCAACTCCGTTAAATATAATTTCAATAGTAACCGAGTTGATTTTTGATGTAGCAGCAACTTCTGCAATTTTCTTTTCCAAGATAAATTAGTTTCTATAAGTAAACCCTGTTAGGGCAAGGATTCATGGTGGCACCATGGGTTAAGCAGCTCAAAACCACTAGCTGGGCGAAAGATGAGGCTATCCGTTTCAATCAAGAATTAGTTTTGAGGGGGGTCACTATGAGCCAGAAAGGGCTTGATACCAGGTGTGGATCATGACCAGGGAGAAACTAAGAATTGGGCCAGAAAAAGCTAATGTGGGCTTGAAGAGTTCTGTTAGTAACAATCACTTCATTTCACAGAGCATTGGACATGTATGACAATTCTCAAATAGGGCATGGTTGAAAAACTCTTCCACACACATCTCTTGCAATGTTGCCTCCAGGAGATTATATTACAGGAGTATTACCCAGACAGTACACTTGGGGTATTTTGGGAATCCAATGCAAGTGATAAATCATTTCCCAAGGAAATTTTATTCAATGCCAAAATACTGTTGGTTTAGGAACATTTACAAATTAAAAAAACTATTTAGACATAAGGATTTTTAAGTGGCAAATTCAAGTACTGATAACCTCATGCTTTATTTTAAAATCATCAACTACAGTGACTGCAGATATACAATAATATTATTGGCATGAATGCTAATGACTCCATTATTTTTCTTTTCTGTGGTTATATTAAAGTTTCTATCAGAATCAATTGTAACACTCTCAATTCTCTAAATATGCCTTCGGGCTCCATTCTCTGGAGGCATTCAACACAAATTTAGGTGTTCTCACAATTTCATCACTGGGGGTTTCCCTTAGGCCAATTAAATCTCCTTTATCTTAATTAGGTTAACTAGAGTCTCTTTACAATCTAAAAGAGCCTCAAGTCTAAATTTCTCCTTGCTCATTCTGCAATAGTTTCTTTCCCTGGTTCATGTCTTATTTGGTTTCAAAAGTAGAGCAATGTCCTTTCTTAGTTAAACCTTATTAAGAATATATTTTGCTGCTGTGGTTACTTTTACAGGAAGCAAGGTAACAGAAATACTGTCTGGCCCAAGGCAACTGCCGTGTTCCAGGAGCTGTGTAAGCCCCTTTTATATGCATTATTTTTTTCTCATTTAATCCGCACAAAATAATGGTTTGAGGAAGATATTATCACTACCATATTGAACAGGAAACAACTTGAAACTCCAAAAAGAGGCATAATTCCAACCCTTCACTTTATCTTTCCCAATATGCAGTGTTCTCTCTCAGCCAACAAATACTCTATCATTGCAGGCACAGCGATGTGCTTTCGAAGCTAACCATCACGACCATATCCTATTTCCCCATTTTATTTGGGAAGGAAAACCTTTGAGACCAGGTCAAAGTCCAAGTAGGTTGACTTACTCTTAAGACTCAAAAATTCCTCTCCTGGTTTGGATACCTGCCTCCCTCCTGCTTTCTTCTCGGGACCTGAGGATAACAAGAGACAGTGCTTGATAAGTCTTGATAAAATTATACTAAATAATTTTAGGCAAGGCTCTTGTAATTCTACATTTTATGACCACAAAGTGCTTACTTTATGTAATTCTCCTAGTCTTTTTAGAAGATAGAAAATAAATAACACATGCTTCTGAATTTTTAAATATAGGTAATTCAACCAACTTCTATCCATATAGAACATTTCAATTTCAAAAGACACTGTAAGATGAGAGAGCATTTCTTTCATAGTGGAAAGAACAAGGTGGGGGCTTTTATTTTGGAAGTAACATCAAAATTGAGCGGTTGAAATGTTTCCTTTTTAAAAATTTCTTGTTCAGAACCACTAATGTAAAATGTACATGCACGTTCTTCTGACTCTATCCTTTCCATTGTCCAGGTCAAACATTTAGAGCCAAACTTTTCCCTTGTTAATTACTCTCTGCACTCAGGCTTCTAGTACGTCCTTTCTGTCTGAAGTCTGAAATATATTCCACATCTTCCCACTTACCATACAACGAGTCACCATGCCCGCCAGTGTCAAAGTCACCGTCAACCCTGATTTTGGTTTTGTAACACTCTCCTCCCTCAGCATCTGCCTCCCCCACCCCCAATAATATATTCTTCATGCAATAGCCAGAGGGCATTCAACAACTACAACCACAACAATAACAGCCAAAACCTAAGTCCTCTGCTCAACATCAATAGGTTTCCGCCTTTCTCAGAATAAAAGTCAAAGTTCTAACTACGGTCAAGAAGGTCCACAGAGATCTGTTCCCCTTGAAGTATCTAAGCCTTTCACTTAATAGTGCTCTTCTCATTTAGTGTTCACCAGTCTACTAACATGCTCATTGTTTCTGAAGCACATCAGGCACAGTCCTGCCTTAGGGCCTTTGTACCCGATTTTCCTTCTTGCCCAGAACATTCTATTCCTCACTAATGATATCACCCACATGTTCACCTACTTCATGTTTGTTCAAATGTCTTTTTAAAATGGATTTTTCACCCCCACCGAGTCCTGACCTGACTACCTCTTTGAAATCACCAGGACTGCTTTCTTAAACCCCCCACCCCCACCCCCATCCAAGTCTTACCTGTCTCCCTTCTTTGCATGGACTATCTTGTCCTTCATTTATTCTGGTTCTTGCAACCACGCACGGAGGAGGTTGCATGCGGGCTACGATAGTTTGTCTCTCTTGTGCACCGCTAGGTCACTAGCGCTTGCCAAGGGGCATGCGACACGCAGCAGCTGCTCAACTATCATTTGATTAATAAGCATATCCATAAACAGAACTTCTGTCTACAATCATATCCAGCAATTCATTCTCTGGCATGCCTCACACTGTTACTGAGAAGCCCCTGTTATACATAGATATAAGGCCTCCTGCAGATGCTGTTGTTGCCGGGTGACCTTGAGTCAGCCTTGACTCGGAGCAGCCCCAGACAGTTTTCATGACTGTAATCTTTGAAGGAGCAGACTGCCAGGTCTTTCTCCTGCAGCGGTGCCTGTTGGGTTCCCCCCAACAACCTTTTGATTAGCAGCCTGGTGGATGCTTAGCTCTTGCATCTTCTATCCCAGGGCCTGAGCATGAAACTGTGTACTGGACAGGTGTGTCCATCCACTGATGGAGCAAGCAGCTAGTTTTAGCAGATCTTTCTAACATACATGGTCCATAGGGACCGGTGCACCTCTCTTCTGAGAGTAACTAAGAAAATCGTGCTCTCCTATTTGAGGCTTGTCATTACCTGAGGAACCATGTGTCGTTCCCTTTATTCTTTGACAATTCTTTCCTCACGCGGGTGAATGCTCAGGTAGAATTCTGAAGCTTTTCCATCCACACGGCAAGCAGTGAGAGAACCTTAAGGTTCTAGCATTACCACATCCTGCTTATGGCAAGCTTCTTTTTGAGACACGTCTTGGGCTGAGCAAATAACAAGCCAAGCTCCAATTCACTGGGAAGGCTGAAGAATTGGGGACAGGCTGCTACCCCACGCTTGGGGAAATTAGTATAATCCTGAACTGTCGTGAGCCAACTGAGGGGTGTATAAAACCACAGAACCCAAACCCATTGCTCTACAGTCGCCTCCAAGTCATATCAACCTTGTAGGGCAGAGTGGAACTGCCGCCTGGGCTCAGCAAGGCTATTCATCTTTATGGAAACAGATTCCCATAATCGCTCTCCTGTGGAATGGCTGGCAGCTTTGGCCCGGCAACCTTTGGGTAGGAGTGCTTCACTCACCATGCTACCAGGGTTCCAAAGGGGTGAATAAAGAATGTGAGAAAGTTTGGACGTTTATAATATTGTATTCTCAGTGGAAAACATCCTCTAAGGTGTGCTTTTAAGCATGACCAGCTAGCATCTCCTTGGAGTGTCAGCGATAAGAATCACTCTATTTTCCAGGCTCCACAGGTAGCTTCTGCCAGTTCCAGTGGGTTCTCAGCTGTATGATTGACTTCCCTGGCAGCTCCAAAATCTTTTGCTCACACCCCATGGATTTATGGGAGGGAAAACAAGGGTGAAAGAGTTGTCTTTGCCTCATGTGAATTTTCTACTCCGACTCTCAGCACCTGCTCTCCTCTTATTTATTGTTTTAAAATTTTGTTTCTGTTCAAATAGCTACTGCTAAACCCATTTTGAGTTCTGTTTTTAAATTCCAGAACTCACAGATCTTGTCTTTTGCTCAGTGCTAACAGGTCATGTTCCTCGCTTGGCCTCCCTTCATTGACCTTTCTTGCCAGGACTCGTGTTGCCTGTCTACTTCCTGATGTCTTTACAGCCACGGGAGATGAGCCATGGCAAGGCGCATAATTTGGAGTTGAAAACCATCACCTTTTTGCTCAGCTTTAGAAATGATCTTCGTTTATTTGATATAATGTCTCATACAAGGGTGGGTCAAAAAGGATTGCTATAAAATCATTGAAGCCCTTATGAAACGAAAATATCAAAATATAAAGCTAGTCATCCTGGTCTATATATTTCTGAATGTAGTATTTCTATCCCTCTAACCCTTTGTTTCTACTCCCATAGAGTTCTAGTCTTGGGAGCTCGCAGGGGCAGTTCTACCCTGTCCTATAGGGTTGCTATGAGTCGGCCTGCACTCGATGGCAGCGAGTTTTGGGAAACCCTCCTGAGAGAAGTCTGCATTCTTCGACTGACACCATGTCAAAATGGCAGCTCTGGCTTTCCGAAGGGACTCCAAATGTGCTGCTTTGACATGTTCTTTGAATTTGGGGAACAAAAAAAACCCTGAAGTAGCAAGGTCAGGGTTATAGGGTGATGGGCTAAGGATTCCCAGTGAAATTCTTATAGGACAGCCCTTGCTCATCTCAAAGAATGAGAAAGCACAGGATTGTGATGGAAATTTAAAAAAAAAATTAAATCCTTTGTACAACTTTGCTGGCTTTTTCTCACCAATGCAGTTTTTAATTTTCTTAAAACTTCTTCATAAGGAAAGAAGCCCTCCTGATGGGTCTGTGTCCTTTGAGAAAAATCTATCAAGATTACCCTCTGGACTCCTCACCCTCCAAATAGTGTCCTTAACCTTTTGGGCTGCCCTCTCTGCCTTAACTGTCACCGGCCCACCAGATGCCCTGGGAAGCCTCTGTTTTGGTTGAACCTACTTCTGAGAGCTCTCTGATGAGACTAAGGCAAATGTAGTATTATTGAGGGAACTTGTGTGCAGCCATTCATGGGCCTCAGAGACATGTTTAAAGATATCTGGCTTGGAATAAATCCATACATGTATGAACGATAAGCCTCTTACTTGTATTATCAAAAGATCCATTTTTGCCTAACTTATATTGGCATTTAAAGGAGTGCATTGGATATAATATGTCCAAGGAGGGAATTGGAGCATGTCTGAAATAGGGAAAATAACTAGGGAATAAGTAAGGTAAATTCATAAACACATTGACTGGTATCGTCTTTGGAGACATTAGTCTCTGAAGTGTGGAGATTTATTTCCTTCCTCCTACACAGTGATCATTTGCAGTTTGCTAAGGCTCTGTGATCTATTCTCATTTTCTTTAAGTAAAAGAGTTGGCATGCTGCTATAGAAATTCATTTCTAAATCCCACACTAACATCATTAAAAAAGTCAAGCTTAGCAGTTACTTAAATGTATACATTTGCAAAACCATCTACCGAACATGTAGGCAAAACAAAACAAAAAACGCCATTACTCCTGACAATTAAAGTGATCTCCAGTGAGTGACAAGGAGAACTGCTCCATGGGTTAGGGGGTCTATATTCTTGACAGTCTTTTTTCTCTGGTCCTGCTGGGGGAGTCAGAGCCACCAACTATTAGGCTAGCAGTTGAGCACAGGCCATTCGAATGTAATCATATAGGTCACACATACCATATCATATACAGCAAAGATAATCTGTCTACTTTCCCATGTAAAGGACTGCATTCTTCTTCTAATTCCTCCGCTGGTTCTAAATTTCCTGCCATTGAGTCAAATTTCATAGCTTAGAAAGGCCTCACACGTATTTTTTGTTTGCTTGTTTGGCTGGGAAGAGTAGAGGCTCCGTTGTTTGCACACTAGATGCCAGTAGAAGCCCTCTCCCCAGGTTAGGCCAATCAAAACTGTCTCCACACAGTGCCAAATGTCTCCTGGCAAATGTACCCCTGATGAGAACACTGTTAGTTCTTATTTCCAGGTCTCATACTCTACTAAATGCACAGCTTGGCCCCCAAAGGCCAATTCTGTGACCGTCTTTTCACCTCTGGTATAGTACAACCAGATTCTAGGAATTTGTGTCATCCAAGATTTCTATTAACTGGGATTTCTGACCATTTTATATTAAAACAAAAAGTGGCATTTATTATCAAGCCTTAACCCCGGGAAATGATTAAGAGGTAAATCTCATGCTTTAACGACTCCCTTCCAGCTCTCTCTCTCTGGTCTTTTCTTGAAGCACTCAGTGCTCTCCCCTAAAAATAAAACAGAAAAAAAGAAAAAGAAACAACAACCTCAAACCTACTGTCAGGGAGTCTGTTCTGACTCATAGTAACCCTACATAAGGTTTCTGAGGCAGAAAATCTCTGTGAGAGCAGAAAGCCTTCTCTTTCTACCTCTGAGCAGCTGGTGGGTTTGAACTGCCAACCTTGCACTTAGCGACCCCATGCTCACCAGACCGCACAACCAAGGCTCCTTCTTAGATGCTACAGACGTTTTACCTCCTGTCAGGCCTCGTCTCCTCACACACATTCCCAATTCCTCGCCCTTCACCTTGTTCTAGTTCAATGGCCTTGCATCTCTCTTCCTGGTTGAAGGCATCTGCTCTTTAAAGAACACCACACCACTGTATTTTCACACATCTCATCCAGCAACTTTACCTACGTTGGGTGTGTTAATAATGAGAGACCCGTCGCTGGAAAAGGACCTCCTGCTTGTTAAAGTTGAGGGGGAGTGAAAAAGAGGAAAACCCTCGACAAGATGGATTGACACAGAGGCTAGAAAAATGGGCCCCAACACAGGAACAATTGTGAAGACGGCTTGGGACAGGGCAATGCTTCATTCTGTTGTCACTCTTAGTAGTACCGGACTCAACAGCGTCTAACAACAACCGCAGCAAACTTAATCATCCATCATATTTCTTCTCACAGAATCAGACCCTTCAAAAATACTTCTCGGCCCATACAACCTAATGTGCTCCTCTTCTCTCACTCGCTCTGGAATCACCCCATTACGTTTCTCCCTAGAACTTTGTACAATCTCGAGACATCGTCTTACAAGGGGGCCTCAAAAAGTTGGTGGGACAATTCCACTCTAATTCCGTTGTTTTCCACAACCTTTTTGAACTCACCTCGTATGTGTCTGCATTTATTATCCACTGCCCTTCACCACCACCATCCTCTCTCACTGTCAAATCCAAAGATGGGCCCTGCCTAGCCTTATTCCCTTCACAAGAACACAGCCGGCATTTAGTGAATGCCGGCTGAGGGAACATTCAGAAGAAAACATCTCATCAAATGAATCTTCTATGAAATGGTATGGTCTGTCAGTGGCTTTGTGTCTTAGCTCTCCTCGAGTTCTTTGAAAGTCGGCTTTGACTTTCACCCAGGAGTGGTAGTCTATTACTTCAACTCTTTCATCCCAACCCCAATTATCTTCCAGAAAAAGAACTCATCTCACGCTTAACCAAGGGAATAGGCACCCACTCAAGGCCCAACTTCCATCGCAGACAAGTCTACTTGTATGGTTCACACACTCTACTTCTTCCCTTCCTAAGGGAGAGAGAGGGTGAGCCTTCTCTTTTCCAAGAATAACCTCTTCACCTGTACTCTGCCTAGCATGCCCTTCTGGCCTCTGACAATCTCTTCTTCCATAAATTATTCCTTCTAAAACTTCAATCTTAAATTTCTACCTAAGGGTAATTTCTTTTCTCTCTTCAGTGAAATGTGCCCCTGTTCATCCCATCTGAAAACAACCAAACCGACTCATCACCAACAGGAAGAACAGCACCTTAATAATGCATTAAAGCAAGGGCAACGCTGCTTGCTCGCTGTCTTTGCTGCTCTCTTTCCAGGAACTCAAAAAGAGTCTGGCACATAGCAGACCTTCAGTGTGAGCATTCATTCATTCATTCATTCATTCGCTTTGTATACAGGTGCCATTCTAAGTACTTCATTGTTGTGTTCTCCCTTAATCCTCATAAGGCAGCTATCATTGTTAGTTTGTGGTACGGAAATTGGGGTGCACTGAAAATAAAAAACTCCCTCAATGTCATGTATGCCAGATTCTCACACTTTAAAATAATCACAACACATTCTGCCTTTCAGTTAAGAGATAAATAACTGAACCTGTAGCAAGAGATGCCGTTACTGTGGGGTTGGGAATGGGGCTTCATGGAGAGAGGGGAAGATTTCTAGATCTCGAATGATGTTCAATTCTATAGTGGCAATTTTTCATGATTAAAAAATTAACCCCCACCTCATTTTATCCTTGAAACTACTGAACTTCTGTATCTGATTTAATTAATCAATTCTTTTATTTTAAGTTCTTTCTTGGCTTTCTATCGACATGAGAACAATGAGTTCACCTAGTGAATAAACCACTTGAGTTTTGATTCCCTTGGGTCTAGTAGTCAGCCTCCAGAAACTGTGTGCTTAAGCTCATGGCTACCCAGTACCCCACTTTCCCTTCTTTGTAAATGGATGCAGAAAGTACTATACAGGCAAGTTATAAAAATCATCAAGATAGACTCCATAAACATTTAGGGCAGCAGCCCCTGGCTGGCATAAATGGTAGAGTGCTCCACGGCTAGCTGAAAAGGTGGTGGGACAAGCGTGATAATCTGCATATCACAGCCAGAAAACCCTACGGAGCAGTTCTGATCTGTCCGCTTGGGGTGGCCAGGAGTTAGAATTGACCTGATGGCAACTAACATCCACCTTCCACACCCTAGCAGGCACCGCGGACTCCCGGTCTCAGTCCCCCAATTCCTCTCCTTTTCTCCTTAGTGGAAAGTGAAGAGGACAAATATATGTCAAGTTTTTCAAGTTGGCTACCTATTTGCCCAAACGATATTCTACTTACTCATCAGGTGATGAATTAATTTGGATTTAATTATGCATTTTCCTCATGACTCTGATTATGCTAAGCTTCAATTGAAAGACTATTTTGAGGAGTGTATACCACTTGAATTTGCCTTCAACAATAGTTTGCACCTTTTTTGGTGTGTGTTGAGTTTTTTTCACTCTGATTTCACAAAAGTTCTTTGTTAACACAGTTTTTATATAAGGAGACCAGATTTTAACATTGGTAAAGTGGGACAAAAGCGGGACACCATTGATAAAACTCATATCCTGGCAAAATAGCCACATGGCAGCCGAAAACCGTATACCCCAGGTTGTCGTGCATTCTTTCCAAAAATTGGGACTTTTTTAAAACGTCGCAGGACGTGGGAAAAATTGTTAAAAATCGGGACTTTGCCGCCAAAAGCGGGACGTCTGGTCATCTTATTTTTATAGTCACTTTCCCTTTCTTCAATGGGATCATTCTTTGAAAGACTTTCTGACCCCTGTTGTTCATTTGCCCAAGTCATGATCTCCTTTAATGAAGCTGTCTATGAAGAACTACCTGTAAATGTTTTTAATTTGGTTATCTGCTACCTTTCTTCCACACTTATAAGCATAGTTCATTTACAGCTGTAAGTAAATTAAACTAGCTTCCGTATCTTGAGAAACGATTATTTTCGCTTCAGTTTTAAAGACCTCCAGATAAAGCGCCATGCCTTCCATAGCTAATATTTTCTAGCATCATTCCGCTTGCACCATCGGTATACAGTTTTTTACCTTCACTTTCAACTCAGCCTTCCTTTATTATTCCCCCTTCTCTTTTTAACCACAGAGGCAGAGATGGAGTCTCTCATCTGCTGAACTACTTCAGTATATGGATTCCTCTAACAGTAATTAATTGCTAGTCTTTTCCAGGGCAACATACACGACTTTCCAAAAAACAAACTCACTGCCACAGAGCTAATTCTGACGCATAGCCAAGCAATTCAGTGGAGGAAACCCACTCCCTTGGGTTTCGAAGACTTTAAATATTTAAAGGACAAGATAGCCTCATATTTCTCCCTTGGAGTAGCTGGTGGGTTCCCACTTCTGACCTTGTGGTTAGTAAGTCAATGTGTGATCCACTATGCTACTACCTGACTTTACCATTGCAGTTATGATTTTTTTTTTTTGTAAATGACTGGAAATCTGACTTTTGTTGCTATTGTAATTTTTTTTCTTTTCATAGCAACCCACTCTTATCACAAGTCAGAAAAAGAAATTTCATTTTAATATATACGCAATTCTAAATGTCTTTAAAGATATCTTCCCTTATTCTAAAATTATACATACCTAATTAACCAGTCTCCAGTACGCATGCACTTATGTTGCCTTCAGTAATGAAAACTTGAGCTTCACTTTTAATTCAACGCTAGAAAAGAGAGAGTGATTTTTTATATATATATACATATATAAGATAAATTTACAGTGTTCTCTAGGTTGCTTTGAGCACACACTTAGGGGAACCTTTGCTATTCATTAAGAATAATAGCAAACAAAAGCCAAGAATAATGTTAAGGTGTATCCATTCCATAGGGCCCTAATGTTCAGGCTCAATTGGAGTCCCAAGGGTATTTTAACACCTAAGGCCTCTGACTATAAATCTGTCCCTTGGGTCTTTTCAGTTATTTCAGGACATGTCAGTTGCTCAAGGTACAAGAAGCAATTATCCCCACACAGAAAATAGTTCGAGGAAAGAAGGGAAGAAATCTAGTCAGTGAAACAAGGAGCTGAAAGAAGCTCACAAAAGAAAAAAAAAGAGCACATTTTAAAAAGCACAATAAATATTTACTGCTTATTTTCAAAAGTTCAAGGTAGATCTAGTGACTGAGCTCTATTCATCTGTAGAGACATTTTTATCTATATTTCTATTTCAACTACAGATGCATACCCTTATGCACATCTCCGTCTAGATATGCCTCTGCAAGTGAGAGGAATGAGACTTCAACTCAAATAGGACTCCACAGAAAAATAGCTACCTTGAGTTGAATTTGAGGTGCTGAGAAGCACTAGTTATATGACCCGAACAAGATGCCCACTGGAGCTGCGAGTCCATTTCTGCATCTCTAAACTTGAAGCATTCCTATCTCATTTGGTTGTGGCAGAGATTTAATGAAGTAAGCCATATAAAACACGTCGGGCAGGGTCTGGTGCAGCTGCTGTCCAAACATGTTGATTAACTTACCACACTCGCACCTGAGCAACAACCACAGAAGAGCTCTTGCCACCCTCCACTCCCTTTATTTGTTGTACTTGGTGGAGTGGCTGGCCAGCATATGCTACTTTAGCAAGGTTTTAGTGTGACTTGCAAAAGACCGTGTTGTTTAAAGACCCCAGAGAGCTGAAATCTCCCTTTCTATTTCTCTGATTTGTACTCTATCCGAAGTGAAGGCAACCAAGGAGAACACCAAAGAATAGAGTCCAGAATTAGTTCCCTGCCTGGGAAGCTTGGGAGCAAGGATTGGTTCAAGGGGGGGGGGGGGGGTTTGGAATAAGATGGGGGGTGTTGTTCAATGGTTCTCCCCTCCACCCCCAGGAGCCCATGACCTTTCAAGTTATCTTGCCATTCCTCAACTCCCTTGCTGTTAATTGACTTTCTTGTGAAAACAGGCCAAGGTGCTGATTTTACTTAGAATTTGGGTGTAGTACAGAATCAGCCTTTTCATGGGTTCCTCCTTAAAGGGTTTAAAAATGCTGAGAGCGCTAGGACCACGCCATATATATAAATTAAATAAAATATATGAATATTAAGTATATAAATATTAAATATATTTAAAATAAATACGTCCTTGTACATTTTATTGTGGATTAATTTCATGATCAAGAAAACCCTCAAACAAAAAAAAAGGAAATTCAAGTGCGTAAGATGCAGCTGAAGCCGTCACGAAGCCCTCGGAAGAAGCCGTCCCAGGAAACGGGGGAAACCCTCCGGGGAAGCCCACTGGTGCCTCAGCTCGCCATGGGCTGCGGAAGGGGAGAACGGGCAGCAACCAGCCCAGGTATCCTCCGTAACTTTTACCTTAAGGACGAGTGCTCCGCAGGTTTGGGAATTTCCCTACGACAGCACTTAGCTCTTCCGAGTTAAGCTTCTCAAATTAAGTACACAAAGCTGCAAAAAGTTCGTGTTCTTCTTTCGTTCGTACAGGTCTTTTTTAAGTTAAATGTTTTTCAGTGTAAAAAGAACACCGATTACACCTTAAAAGAGAGAAAAGCAACACAACGACACGAGACACAGACACAGGCACGTCGACCAGACACCTCCGAGCCACGGACTGAGCTACGTTGCACATTGCCGTAAAAAGGGGAGGCAACCAACATGAGGTTAAGATGGCGTCCAAGGGGTCGTAATTCTTGTCCAGTTTCAGTTTCTAATTCACTTTTCCTCATTTTTTTTGCTGCATGTTTAGAACCCAGAGCCGATTTATATTTGAAGATATTTTTACGTCTCTTATGAACAAAAATAACGTTGGTCCTTGAGGATTTTGCAGTTGTGTAAAGTACACCCCCACTCATGAATGTCAATGAGCACTGCTCAGCAACTGTCGCACTGGATTCAATATTTAGAGGCTTAATCCTGGATTATTGGATGATCAGTTTGTCACTTGAGTAAGTTACCTGACGCCTTATTTATTTATTTATTTACTTATTTATTTATTTTGGCCTCAGTTTCCTTTGTTATATGATTGGAATAATCATAAAACTTTTCTGTGGAGGCATGACAAGGAAAGACCATTTAAACGTTTCGCGCCAAAATGTTGCCATACAAGTGCTGAAAACATCGCGGAATGGATTTCATGGTCACCTCACAGAATCAATTGCCGTAGGGTTTAAATGCAAACCGACAGGGCCGTCAATGTTTACACATTTTAAACGGGAAACAAATATTTCTGAAAATTAAGTGAAGTTCGTTGGTGTCCCCAGAAAGTGTTTATTGAGTGCCTCCTAGGAGCCAGGACATTGGCTCGACACTCAAAGGTGACTGCGAAGATGAGTGCCTGCCCTGGCCCTCTAGAATCTCTAGCCCGGAAAGGGAGACAATTAAATATCAATAATTCAAAGACCTCACAGGGCCACACGAGGCAACCAAGGCATATCAGGGATGTCTTCGCAGAGAAAATAGTGCTTAAATTGTGTCTTGAAGTAGAAGTAGGATAACAGATGTGGGGGGGGGG
>NW_022103952.1:222226-229839 GCF_000313985.2 Echinops telfairi
GTGTGTGTGTGTGTGTGTGTGTGTGTGTGTGTGTGTGTGTGTTTGGTGGGGATGAGGTGGCAAGGGGGAAAGAGGACCACTGCTAGAGAGAAAAGCAAAGCAGATATTAGATCTTTAAAATCCTGCAAACTTTGTAAAGTTGAAAAGATGAGCATGGCCCTTCTCTTATCTGTGTGAAGAATTAGAATAAAGTCAGGTGTCTTGGTAGAGAATGTTCCAGAAATCATAGTGAGATCTGGTTGTGATTTGAACGACAATGTCGTCTAGCAGTGAGGATCAAAAGAAGTTGATAAATTCAGGAGATATTTAAAGATTTTAATTAACAGAACTTCCTGGTTGATTAGAAAGAGGATAAGCAGAGAAATAAAAAATAATTACCAGCTTCGTAGATGTTTAGATGGTGATGTCTTTCTATTAGAAAGTAGGGCATGGTTTAAGGGGAGAAAGACTAGTTTAGATGGGAGAAATTGAGGTTCAGCTACTTAAGAAGCAGATTATCTTAATAAGAGGGCTGCAATGTGATGCAAGGATTGTTTAATTGCTTTCTTTTTATTTATGTGGATGTGATGATGACAATGGCAATCTGCAGAGAAAATCTGGAGGGACTTTTTAGCAATGACACACCGAATATTTTCCTGCCATGTAGCCCTTCCATTGGAAACGCTCAGGGTCGCTCTTGAGGTCAGAGAGGTTAATGCATACTTAAAAAGACCTGTTGCAAAATTGGAGAGTGAAATTAACACTCCTTTTTTGCTTATATTTCTCTTCCTGCAGTATTGTTTTCCTCTTTTCCCATGTCTGCTTCGGTGTCAAGGAGGCGAAGCTCTACAGTTTCTAAACAGGTAAAACGATACCTCCTCTGTGGTGGATGCTGCCTGACTCCTTCTTCTGGTGTAGACAAAACGGGGTCTAGAACAAGTTGAAAGGAGGCAATGGAGGGAAAGTATAGCAGTGATCCAATCTATGTTCTTGCCTCACCCATAAAATCTTGGAAGCCATGGGAACCAAGAGCTGGAAGTATTTTCCCAGCTCCCCAGCCTTTCCTACTTGGAATAGTTGCTGGATCGATGCCTGGGACCTAATGCCTTGCATTCTTTGTGCAGATTTAAAATAGTGAAGGATTTGGATTCCTTATTTTGAAAAAGATTGAACAGAAATGGCTTCAGGCAAACTGGGGGTGGGGAGATAGGGAATAAAAAGAAAAGCAGATTATTTTTAGTGCTGCTTTGTTTCTTTCTTTTTTTTTTTTTTAACATTTTATTAGGGGCTCATACAACTGTCATCCCAATCCATACACACATCAATTGTGTAAAGCACATTTGTACATCGTTTCTCAAAACATTTTCTCTCCACTCAAACCCCCTACATTAGGTCCTCATTTTCCCCTCCCTCCCTGCTCCCCCCTCCCTCATGAGCCCTTGATAGTTTATAAATGGGTATTTTGTCATATCTTGCCCTGTCCGACGTCTCCCTTCACCCACTTTTTGGTTGTCTGTCCCCCAGGGAGGAGGTCACACACAGTTCCATGTAATCGGTTCCCTCTTTCCTATCCATTCTCCCTTTACCCTCCCTGTTTTGCCACTCACTCCACTGGTCCTATAGGGCTCGTCCACCCTGGATTCCCTGTATTTTCAGTTCCTATCTGTACCAGTGTACCTCCTCTGGTCTAGCCAGACTTGAAAGATCGAATTCGAGTCATGGTAGTGAGAGCGGGGAGGAAACATTTAGGAACTAGAGGAAAGTTGTACTTCTCATCATTGCTACATCGCACCCTGACTGGCTCATCTCCTCCCCGAGACCCCTCTGCAAGGGGATCTCCAGTGGCCTACTAATGGGCTTTGGATCTCCACTCCGCACTCCCCCCATCATTCACTATGGTAAGACTTTTTGTTCTGATGATGCCTTACACCTGATCCCTTCGACACCTCGTAGTTGCATAGGCTGGTGTGCTTCTTCCATGTGGTCTTTGTTGCTTCTGAGCTTGATGGCCACTTGATTACCTTCAAGCCTTTAAGACCCCAGACACTATATCTTTTGATAGCCGGGCACCATCAGCTTTCTTCACCACATTTGCTTATTCACCTGCTTTGTCTTCAGCGGTTGTGTCGGGAAGGTGAACATCATAGAATGCCAATTACTAGAGGAAAGTATTCTTGTGTTGAGGGAGTACTTGAGTGGAGGCCCAATGTCCTTCTGCTACCTTAATACTAAACCTATAAATGTAGGCTCATAGATCTATTTCCCCATCCTCATATAATATATTTACATATGTGCATGTCTTTATCTAGAGCTCTATAAATGCCCTTTGCCTCCCAGCTCTTTCCTCTATTTCCCTTGATTCTCCTCCTGTCCCACTATCATGCTCAATCCCCACCAGGATTTCAGCTGCTTTGTTTCTTGCTAGCTGCCTCACTTGAGCTTTATTTTGACCTCTTGGTGTGAAGGCAGGTGCCCAGTGCTCTCCTGCTATCCCCATAGTCCTCTTTCCAACTCTTAATATAGAACGTCCCCCCAAACCATTTCACTCTCAAAACCTACAGACACCATATGTTTGGATAGACTATCTGAGCGACCGGGAGGGAGACCCATGGGCTTTCAGAAATTCATGCGAAATGAGCCTATAGACCATCATTCAACGCTACCAGCCCCCTTCCCTATGGCAAAAAAGCTCCACCTTTGTAACTTCAAGTAAGCCATCTATACTAATATTTTCAGCTATTTGGGGAAAGCAAATGCCTAGAATGTAGATTGGTAGCTCACCAAGTAGAGAACATGTGGCCTGGTGGAGATGACCCCCTTGACCTAATGGGAGTTCACTTCCAACTCTGATTTTTTTGATGAATCGATGGTCTCATGTGTCCAGTTCTGCTTTGTCATTTTCCTATTTTGAGGATGGGTATTTTTAGATTTGAGATGCAGGAAAGTTTCTTCCGTAGTTATGTAAAGAGCTTTAATATTGTTAACATGGTGCCTCCAGGTAAGGCAGAAATTGCATTCCAAAATAAAGTATTAGCACCCCTTGTTAGTAGTTCTAATTATGGGGGAGGTGCAGAATCAATGATCATTTTGAAAATGTAAATTTTCTCGTCTTGTTATTAATTACATATACAAGCTGAAAGCAGATCGATGCATTAATAAGTGCCTTTAAAAAATGATTGCCTGCTGAGCAGAGAAAGTTGACTTTTGCTAGGGCCATTTCATTGTTTTGGGGCATTGAGGCAACTGATGGCACCGCCACTTTGTTTCAAGGGAAATAAATACAGGGGGTCTCACCCATAAAGAGTTCAGATTACATTTGCTTTCTTTGTCTGAAAGATATATAATTCATAAGCTAATGAGTTGTAAAGGTCTCCAATATTTAGATCTGAGAGGTTTGGTCTGAGTGACTTAAAAAGAAAAGGAAAAGGAAAGCTAAAGTGGACTTGGAGTCTTCAGTGACATACATATCCGTTTCAAACAAATGAGGGAGAAGTGAAATTTTACTGAAGATCATCCAACAACGGTCACAGTAGTACATTGGCCGGGAGCAGCCAGAAGTTCAGGCCAGATTCAGAAGAGGTCATGGAACATGGGATATCATTGCTGATGTCAGAAGAATCTTGGCAGAAAGCAGAGAATTCCAAAAAGATGCTTACTTGTATTTTATTAACTATGTTAAGACAATCAATTATTTGGATCATAATAAACTATGAATAACTTTTAGAAGAACTGGAATTCCAGGACACTTCATTGTGCTCATGTGAAACTTGTACATGGATCAAGAGGCAGCTGTGCAAACAAAACAGGAATAATGAGTAGCCCTCTTTCATGGAACTTAAAGCAGTTTCTGTTTTCTAAGCCCTGGAGTTTGGAATCAGCTTTTTGACTCATTCCCTTACCTCTGAAATGCTGAAAATATTTTGCACTTTATTATTTTCCAAATTTGCAATTAGAATGATGCTGATCTCCATAAACTAAAAGCCGGTGTAGCTCTAAAACTCATTCAATAAGCTGCATAACTAGTGGTGTGGGAGGGGGGAAATTATACTCACTTAACAGCATGTTTAAGTTCCAAAGATCAGGTTGCTAGGTGAAAAACAGAGTTACAACAAAATGGAGGTTGACCATATTGGGCCATGAAATGGATGTTGCCTACATCATTACTACATAACTGTCAAATTATACCATTAGATAACTGCCAGAGTATGTCCATTATATAACTTCCAACCCACCCAACATGATGGCCCAGACAAGTTGACACATATTCTTAACTAGCATTACCCTGACATCACACATTGGCATTCGTTATGACTAGATGTATGTCATGATTGCGCCAGAGTCCGAAAGTAGACTATTTGTTATTATTGTCAACTTTGAAATTTGAAATGCCAGATAGCAGGATAATCAATAAGTGAGAAGTAGACATAGTTCTCATTAGAAAAACCCAAATTCCAAATTTATTACACATCTAATATGCCTCAAAGGATGTGAGAAATGAACACTTAGGTGTCAATAACATCTTATAGAAAATAAGCTTCCCAAGCGGATTTATTTGTTCAGAAAGAAAATGGTGATCTTGCCAAGATTGTAAGGAACAAATTTATCTCAGATGACACATCGTAAGTAACAAATAGATCACAGGTGACACATCCATAATAGATCCAGATTAACGCTTGGGTAACGGATCACCCAACTGAGCAAAAACAAATGATCAATTGTAAAGCTAAGGCAGTAATTGGAATAAAGAGACTATTATTTTGAGCACCATTTTATATTTGTAGTATCTTCTTAGTAATAGGTCAAGCATTTCCCCTGTGACCAAAGAATTATTTCTAAAATGACTTGTTTTATGTATCTATTTGTTTTCTGCTATCTTAATTCATAACAGTCCATGCATTTTCAGAGAGCACTTAAACTATTGGATTGACCACACAACTGTACTTGTTCCATCTTGAACATTTTATATCAGCTTTAAAAAAATCAATTATGGAAAACATGAGTGATGCTATTAATTGAAGTGTGTCTCCCCCCACCCCAAATAGGTATTGAAGTACTAGCCATCTTACCCTTAAATATGACCCTGTTTAGAAATAGATTGTTTCTTGTTATGATAATGAGCTCATACCAGAGTAGAGCAGGCCTTTAACCTAATCACTTCTGAGAGTTGTCTTATGAAAGTGGCAAAATAGGCATAGACACTCACAGAAGACAAACAGCAAGAAGCTTCTGAGTCTACCAACAAGGAAAAACCCTCCCCTAGAACTGATAACTTCTAGCCTAAAACTGAAATCCTATTCTATAAATGTGCTCATTTGTGGTGTATTTGTAACACCAACACTAGGTAACTGAGACAAGTGGGTAAGGGAAGTTATATCAATAAGAAGTAGCATTTGACATCAAACAGAAGAGAGCAAACCGTTCAGCCACCTCCACGCATAGGGCAAGACGCTACTCTTTGTTACAAAGACATAGCAAATAGGCTGGAACGTTCAACATCCATTTATAAAAGACATGATGAAAAGCGATTTTTCCCCCCCAAGTAATAAGTGCAAAAAGGTTGTTTAACTTTTTGTCAAATTCTCTATAATTTATGGTAGGGAAGGAAATCAGGTTAATTAGATATCTTAATTTACATAAGATTATAATAAAACCATTTAAGAAGTACATGATATTAAAATATTACATGAACATATAAAGATGCTTCAAAAAGTTCATGAGAAAAATGGAATTCAAAGGGAAAGAGATTTTTCCATGAACCTATTTTTGAAGCACCATCGCATAACACTTAATATAAAAATCTCATTCTTTATCTAGCTCTGAATAGATTTATTTCCACTGAACTTTTGTCCACAGAGGCTTTTCTTATGACATGGAAGCATGTGGTATCATGCAGAGTCATGGTTTCAGTGTTTAATTGGAAGTGCAAGCAATTTCAGTCTTTCTTCTTCCCTCTCAGTTTCCTACTCCCATCTGAACATTTAAAAATGTTTTGAGATGCCATATATTCACATAACCTTTACACACTCACAGAGCAATGTTCTGCATCAAATGGATGGACACAAGTCAAACGAGGAAATGCATGGGGGTTGTAGAGGAAAGGTTAGTGGTCTTAATGAATTTAGAGGCTCTCTTGTGGAGACAATTTGGGGACAATTAGTGCGAGTGATTTGCTGTGAGTCAATGTATAAGGTAACCAACTTTTCTTATCCCTTATAATCAATGTATAAGAAATTTGACCTTTCTAGTTCATGGCATTTTTGGAAACTCTCATTTTAAGGGGTGAGGTATATGGTTGGCCTGATATTTTGAGAATGGTATCAAGGAATGTAAGCATCTAATTGCATATTAGCAAGTCCAGATAATTTCAGGTGACATTGTAGAATTAGTTGATGTTATTTGGCTGCTAAGAGGTTAGCAAAACAAATATAAATGCTGGTAGATATAGGGGGGGATTGGTAGAGTGAGACACATCCTTTGACAACGTGAACTGAGTGGAAATTCAAACCATTAAAATTATTTTTGTTCTCTTAGTGATTTTCAGATTAAATTCACATCTTTCTCTAGCCCTTCAGAAATTCCCTTCTCTTAAAAAGTTGTAAAATCTTTCTTGTACTAACTTGAAAATTTTAATCAGAGCATGAGCCTTGACATTTATGAATTCGCCATTTCCAAGGCAATGCCCAAATATGTTCAATCTACAATAATAATAATACTAATAACCATAAAAACAAATGCAAAACCACTTGTGTTTATGCCTAAGGAAAAAAATATTCTATGTATACATATATTGATGAGTTAGGATCAGATCAGTCTTTTTATAAATAATAAGTACTAAATTAATTACGAATCAGAATATTATAGAAGTAAATCAGAATTTATTTGTATAGAAATTTATTTTATAATTATTTGCATGTCTTAAATGAGTCTCGTTTGCTTGTGATGTTTGCAGTTATGTTTGATCCACTCACAGGATTAGGATTTAAACAATCTTAAATAGTAGTAAATTATGCATTGAAGGAAGAAGAGAATATTGGACTCAGACCAAACACCAAGGAAGAAATGATAAACAAAGCCAAATAATCAGGAAAACATGGATGCAAAACAGTGGAAAATAAAATCTCACTATAAAAAGAAAACCAGGTGTTTGAGTCATCCATAAAGCTGACCAGAACCCTGGTGAAATAGTGGATTATGAGTGGTCTGCTTTCCAGAAGGTCGGCGGTTCAAACCCACTAGCCACTCCAGGGGAGAAAGATGAGTCTTTCTGCTCTAGGAAGCCTTGTAGCCTCATAAACCTACAGAGGGAATTATACTCTGTCCAATAAAGTTGCTATGAGTTAGAATCAACTTGATGGCAGTGAGTTTTTTTGAGAAAATTATGTAGTTAGGAAATGTTTATCCTCTTTTTTTTTAAACTTCCTCCCCCCACTATCATGATCCCAATTCCACCCTACAAATCTGGCTAGACCAAAGGATGTACACTGGTACAGATAGGAACTGGAAACACAGGGAACCCAGGACAGGCGAACCCCTTCAGGACCAGTGGTGAGAGTGGTGATACCGGGAGTGTGGAGGGAAGGTGGGATAGAAAGGGGGAACCGATTACAAGGATGTACATATAACCTCCTCCCTGA
>NW_022103952.1:231400-257839 GCF_000313985.2 Echinops telfairi
CAATGAATGTACAAATGCGCTTTACACAATTGATGTATGTATGGATTGTGATAAGAGTTGTATGAGCCCCTAATAAAATGATTAGAAAAAAAAAAAGCAAAAACAAAAAATGAATGATCTTGAGCCTCTTGTCATGAGCCTCCTGGAAATTTGTATTGCCTTTTTGATTGACAAGTTATCTAAGGATTTCAATAATTACATTTTACTTATTCATGTTCTCCTGCACTACATTCAGGTCACAAATCAGCTATCTGATAGATGATTTGCCAAGAATGTTTTCCTGGTCTATGACTTTACTTATTTATTTATCTTTAGTGTGTCTATTTTTAACTGTTTTACTTCACGTATCACACATTTCAATAGTTGAGTCACATTCATAAGAGTTGTGTAACCATCAAAGCAATTAATTCCACACCATTTCTTCTTCCTGGGACTGGTTTTTAGCTTCCCATTTCCCACAAGCCTCCCCTGCCATGTTCCTTTGGAACTACTAGACCGGTTATTGAGGCTCTATAAATTTACCTAATCTGGGTTTCACATACAGAAAAACACAGCGATGACTGTGTGACATAGGCTTTCGGGTCTTTTGTTTATATTCCTAGTTCTGCTTTTGTCATTTCCTAGTAGGAAACTTTAAAAAAGTGTGTTCTTGACGGTTTGATTATAATGTGTCCCTGTGTTTTTATAACGTGTATCTGTGTTTTATAATGTGTATCTGTGGTTTTATCCAATTTAGAATTTGTTGTGCTTCTTGAATTTTTAGCTTAATACCCTTTTTTAAAGTTTTTAGGCCATTATTTCTTTAAATGTTCTTGCTTCCCTGTCTCTCTCTGGTCGCTGGCTGAGATTCACCTAATGTGCATGCTCATTCATTGGAAGGTTTCCCAGAATTCCATTGGGCTATCCTCCCCAGTTTTAAGCTTTCATTCTCCTTACTTCTTAAGCCTCCCTCATTTCAATTGCCGCATTCTCTAGATCCTTGATGCTCTCTTCTGCCAGTTCAAATCTGTTATGAAGTACATTTTTTTTTTTGCTTTGTTCGTCAGCTACTACATCTTTTGGTTCAAGTAATTTTGTTTGGTTTCAAACGCAGCAGCTGTTCCACTGAAGAAAGCGGGAATTGTCCGCTCCCATAAACATTGACCGTCTTGGAAACCCTCTATAGGGATTCTAGGAGTTGGTATTAACTCAATGACAGTGGTTTGGGTTTACTTTGGGTCTCTATATTTATATTCTCCTTGTGTCCATGCATTGCTTTCCCAATTTCCTTTAGTCCTTTGTGTTTTCTTTTGTTCTTTGAGTTTGTTTACTATTATTATGTTCTTCTAATCTGTTTATTATCCTGGTGTCTATAAATATGCTTTTTTCCTTCATCTTTTCACATGATGAAAACTTGATGGAAACATGACCCATTGTTTCCAGTTTCTTTATGTGCTTACATTTTCATTGAAGGCATTTTTGCCTGACATAAATGAAGCGTCTCCCTCTGCCTAGAGCTATTCTTGGCATCCATAGTTACAATCTCCCTATTCGCTCCTTCCTCTCTGTTAATTATACTTCATTGCAGATACCCCCTTTTTCTCACATTATTAGATTGCAAAATAAAGAACCATTCTAACAGTGGCTGTTGTTTATCGAGGTTAAAGACCCTATATGAAAGGTTAGGATTGAATACCTGGTGTGTAGGCCTTAGAGTATTGAAAAACAAGGAAGTTTCCTTGAGGAGGAAGTGCCCCTGACCCAAACCATGGTATTTTCAATTGCCTCATATGCATGTGGAAGTTTTGAAAGTACCATGAACTGCTCAAAGGACACACCAATCTGTCTTGGAAGAAGTACAGCCAGAGTGCTCCTTAGAGGCAAAGGTGGAGAGACTTTGTATTGCCTACTTTGAACATGCTGTCAGGAGAGACCAGTCCTTGGAGAAGGATGTCACGTTTGGCGAAGTGAAGGGACAGCAACAAAGAGGAAGGCCTTCACAGCAATGGATTGACAAGGTGGCTGCAACAATGGGCTCAGGAACAGGGACAATTATGAGGATGGTGTAGGATCGGGCAGTGTTTTGCTCTGTTGTGCATATGGTCGTTATGGGTTGGAACTGACTTTATGACACCTAACAACAACAACAGTCACCAGTATCCTCACTTTACAAATATGAAGAAATAGAAACTCAAGTTTTTTACATAACTTGCTAGAAGTCATACATATTGTAAGTGGGGGACTCTGGATTGGAATCCATGTATGACTTCCCAGCTTTGTGATCATCAGTACAGAATATGGAAAGCTTTGGATTTTAATTTATGGCATTAATATGTAAATCTTCAAAAATATTACTTTATAATTCTCATTCATACTTGTTCATTTAATCTCTGTGACACTGTAAAGTCTTTTTAGAAGAAAAGTATAGCTGTTTTTGTATTTTTGCTAATCAATTGAGAGTCAACTATAATAAATAGTGATGTCGTAACTGAATGATAGTGGGCAGATGTAGCATTTAACTCAACAATAATGTGGTAGGCCTCCAATATTTCTTGTTTCTGGGTGTTCATGCTCGTGTGTCATACCTTCTCCTTTAGTGTGGTCTTGACCTAGTGACTTGTTTCTAAGGAATAGACTATGGGAAGGATGATACCATGTTATTAGTTGAAGTTATTAAATTCTTAGGTAGTTTGTTAACAGCAATAAATAATGGATACAAATAAACAAGTTGTTATTGATGCTATTAAAACTGATTTTTTTTTCTGATTGTGTATGTTCTACCCAGGATTTTGCATCAAAGTGAAATATGAACTTAAACAATTATCCAATAACTTGGCGATTAAGAGGAAAAAATATATTGGTTGAAACTTTCTCTGGCCATCATCTCTCAAGAGTCAATCAAATAACAATGAGAGCGAGGGAAAACAAAACCCCAATAAGCTTATCATTGAGGACAAAGAAAAACATGTTATCACAGATTTACGAACTAGTGAAAAAACTTTCATTCTCACTTCAAATCTTTGTCAAGAATGAGAACACTCTCATGTTAAGTTATTTACAGAGTGAAAATTGAGAGTTTCACACAACTCTTCACTCCAAAACAACTTTGTATACTCTATGGCCTATGAGAAGATAAGTATGGGGGATCTTTGTTAGTTTATTTTTTTCATCTTACAAGGAGAAGATAAGTATGGGGATTATTTTATTTTATTTTTTCCAAGTTGGATTTCGGGTCTGACTATGGAGCAAAGTTACAAACACCAAGCGGATATTTTTCAAAATTTGCTGTTTGAATAGTGGAAAATTTGAGCTTGGAGCTGTTTGACAACTGAGGTATTACTGTAGCTGTGTATTGTGTTATTTCACTTAAGTCTCAATATAACCATATGAGATATAGAAGTGCCAATACACCAATAAAAAACTAAAGCTCTAAAAATTCAGTAATTTTTCTCAAGATAAAACAGCTGGTGGGTTGCGGAGCTGGGATGCAAACAGAAATACTAGTAAATCTAAAGATTTTTATCTTTCCACCCTATGTGCCCAATTGATCCGCTTACAGGATGGAAGAAGTAAAAGTCTTTTGCAGTGAAACCAAAAGTGCGGTAAGAGGAACAGAAGAACCTAGAATTATACTTTGACAGAAATGACTCAAATGTAATTTATGTAAGAAGTGGAAGCTCAATGATACGGATGTATAGAGGGTCCACTTGGATCATTGAAACGAGTTGTCTACATTTGCACCGACAGCCAAACTCATGAGACTTTACCAAGCAACAGATTTACCTGCTTGGGAGAAATGATGCAAGCCAACAACCAAGTGTGCTCATTGACACTGTAGTAGTAACCTTGCTTGTCCTAAGCACAGCTTTCAGTATCCCAGTCATTATTTTCCTGGGACATGTGTGATCACATGAGATGAGACTGGATTGGCACAGATTGCTTCAGTTCCCAGAAACTCATTGGCTGTGATAGCTTAACCTTTACGTCTTGCTAGCCACATAGCTCCTTCGGGGTATAAAGACAACTCCCATCCTTTGGTGCAACTGTATCTCAAGAGTAAGCCACCACTTGATAAACCACCTTGACATTGTGGTGCATGCGTGTTTGTGGTCTGGTTTGTAATGCTGAGGGGGACATTCTTAGATTACTAATGCACTCATAACCCCCTTGCTATAGCATTCATTGCAGGGTAGATTAGACGAGATTCAAAACTTGAGGCATCTTTGGGAATAAAGGATGACCACAACACTGACTGTTTATACTAGGAATAATTGTGCCTGCATACTGTGGACATGTTGTCAGGAGAGCCCAGTTCCCGGAAAAGGACATCATGTTTGGTAATGTAGAGGGGAACCGAAAAAAACAACAACCAGGAAGGCCCTCAAGGATTGATACAATTGTGAGGATGACACAGGACCAGCCAGTGTTCCCTTTTGTTGTGCAAACGGTTGCTATGGGTCAGAACCAACTCAATGGGAACTAACAACAGCAACCTAGAACAAAAATGTGTAAGCCTTTCTTTGGGCCAGGTGGTAGATGCTATCATCCTATCAGTGCTTTTCACTGCCCTTTGGAAATTCAGCATGTAAGAAGCCCAGAAACTCTTATGATACGAAAAATCTCCCCAAGCCCTGAGATTTTGGAATGGTGTCATGCTCTTCCGGCCCCTCTTGGCTCCCTCCATAACATGTCACCTATCTTCCTTTAGTTGAACATTACTGAATTGAGATTCAGCTCCTGACTTGATTTCCATGATTGGCTTGTAAGGATTTGTATAAAGTTTCTGACTGTTTGAAAACCTTTTTTCAACTCTGAGCATAGGCATTGTGGTAAATCGAGGTTAGGAAAAGAATCGCCAGTTAATTGGACATTTCTAGAATCCTTAACAGAGATTATAATTATACATGAAATACTTCTGTAAATTAAAAAAAATAGAAAAGCAATTGCAATTTGTCTAATGAAGATAGACTTTTTTAAAATTGAAGTGCACCTATGTCTTTTTTGTGCATCTTACTGATTTCTCCCATGATGTATAAGTATTGACATAAACTTGCCACTGAAATGAGAATCCAGTATATCCCCTTGATAAACTCAACTCCTCTGTCCTCCTGCTTACAGGATAGAAATGTCTGCGAAGGGGGAAACCCGGGAGGTTTGGCTTTAGTTATAGCTTTTGAATATCAATGCGAGGGCTTGCACAACATAAAAGGGCAAGAAGAAAGTGTGTCTGTGTATAGTATATGCATTGACTATATATGGAATTCATAATAGTATCTATGTAAATAAAATATCCTTTCAGCTAATACAGAAGAACAATGATTATTCAAAAAAATAAATAAGAATTATTCTTTTTTCCCTTTCTCATTAATTCCCACATCCATTGCTTACTTAATTAAAGATATTTATTGCAACTTGATCAAAAAAATCTAAATTCTGTGTGTCCTACATCTAGCTACTGGAGTATTCTCTGTCATAGGCCTCATGGGTGTGAAGACTTTGACTCGGTAATGAAGTCATCAAAGGGCTAGGCTAACTAAGTCTTTAGTTAAAGCTGTTTGTTCCAAGATGCTCTGCGAAAAATGCTCCAGGCTTTTCCAAGGCGACTCTTTCCTTCTTTCTTCCTTTCCCCCACGCCACCCCTTAACTGGAAAGGAAAACCTCCTTGTCATGCTTAATTAAACTTCTGAATCAAATGAATTATTTTGTAACCAGACTGGTGTGTAGGATGTAGATTTCAAATTTAGCATGGCACATTAATTGAAGCCGCAGATTGTTCTTTATTAAATGTGATTATCATTTTTCTGCTTTCAAAAACATGATATATAGAAACTGGGAATGGACATGAACACTCCCCAAACTTATATGCAGGATAAAAAATGAGAGGTACTCTCCCAGGCTGAGCAAAGAAGACCATAGTATCTTCTTGGGCTCAAGGAACTGACATGTACAAAAGAAATATGAAATGTGTATATATACGTGTGCTTATACATGCATACACACATATATGTGTGTGTGCATATGTAGATATACACATATATGCCTATAGTACACACGCTGCATACACACAGAGACAAGGAACTCAAAAAGTTCGTGATAAATGGAATTAAAAAACAATGGAACTTCTCCATGGACATTTTGAAGCACCCTCACATGTATAATTTTAAAAGTACAAATAAAATATGCATACAAATGTGAAGTATCAACATAAAAATGTCTTTTACACACACACTCCTTTTGTGAAATTATCAAAGATTTCCCTGCTTCTCCATCATTCCTCTCCTTCCAGGTACACTACTCATATAAACATCTATGTAAGGAAATAACTGATGAATTCTTTCTAGTGGTTCTTATTATCTTAGAGCATCAAGAATGATTATTGTCAAAGAAAGTCTAATTTTGAAAAATGACATCCATCTGCTCAATTTTGTATTGGCCCGCTGACAATCCACTTGGAGAGAATCCGGGTCAGGGCCTGATACTTTGCACCGAAGAGTAAATTATGCAAATGGCATAACCGATTCCTGGGCTGTTACGCTTTGAGAATATTAGCTCTCTCCTTTTTAAAGGAGGACCAGACTCTAAGAGGTACTCTGCATCCTGAAGGTGATGTTCTGCAATATTATCACAAGCAATGCTTCTGTATCCGCATAGAGAACATAGGATTTTTAAAGATTCAACTACCAAAAATACCCCAGATCTTGCAATAGACAGGAGGAGCCAATATAAGCAGGAGCTAGACACCAAAGCTTCTACAAGCTTCTGCTTTTGTCATGTAGAATATTGTCCCATACAATTTTTAAATGTCAATTACTGTCATTTTGCATTAAAGTTAAAGCTTGCAAATGAAGTCTTAATGTCTTTATTAAAGTTAACACTTGCAAATGAAATCTTAATGTCTTTATTGTTGACAGCTTGGGGGGGGGGGCGGGGATGCAATGTAATTTAACCACCTTAAATAATTCCCCAAGCAGTTTCCCTTTGCAAAGGTAAATTGATTTAATTCTCTCATCCTTAGAATCACCAGAGTTCTTCTCCCTTATACACAGATGGAAATTTCTCACATGTGTACTCAACCAGCTGTTCATAGTTCCAAGCATAAGTGAAATAGAAAAGTTTGATCCAAGATAATACTTCTGTTGTTTTTGTGTGGCATCAAGTCTATTTCCGCCTACTAGCGACCCTAGGTGACAGGGTAGCACTACTTCATAAGGCTTTGGAGGCTGTCACCTTTTCAGAAGCACATCACCTGATCTTTCCATCATCGACTCACGGGGTGGGTTCAAGTCTCTGGTGAACGGACTAGAAGAATGACGTGCTGTAGTGAGGGGGAAGACGAATGGTCAGTGCTTCAATGAAGGTGTCATGGTATACTCCCTTCTTTAAGCTCTGATGCTGAGAGGAGGTCTGGCTCTGCTGCTTGCCTGCTCTGGGAGTTGGATACGTCCAGTTTGAATTATGGGCCTGAGTCTATTCATCCAAAATGTAAAATCTTGATCATTTTACCTGGCCAAACTCTAAACAGGCAGCTTGTGAGTCACTGAAATGAAAGGGTCATGAAATGTGAAAGCCATGTGCCAACTGAAAAGTGATTAAAATGAACACCCAGCAAAAAAAGATTTGTAAGTACATGCATAGTTCTTGTGATGCTTTCTAATTTGAACAGTTCACTTCTGAACTTAAATTATCAGGAGTTTGGGGGAGGGGGGAGCGGGGAGGGAGGGGGAAAATGAAGAGCTGACACCAAGGGCTCACGTAGAAAGCGGGTGTTGTGAGAATGATGATGGCAACATATGTACTAATGTGCTGGACCCAAATGATGTATGTACGGATTGTGATGAGTTGTATGAGCCCCTAATAAAATGATTATTTAATTTTAAAAAATTGCCAATTGTAGGCCATATTAAAATAATAGTAAATTGGAAGAAAGAGAAAACCCCTTTGTTTATATAAACTTCCATTTAAAAATATATATTTTCCTTGAAAATATCATCTTTCTCTGTTTGATGTCTTTTGTTATATTACCTTGGAAAATTCTATCACTATTGAATAAGAAAATAGTTCAAATGTAAAAAGTCCAGGAAAATTGACCATTTTACCCTCCAAAAGAAAAATCAATTGGTTTAATTAAGCCACTGTTCTACCTTTCAAAACTTATTCTTAATATATTTTAAAAGAGACAGCTTGATTTCAAGGCCTGATATTAGGAGAAGATGAAAGATGCAAAACATGAATATTAAAACCCAATATTCAATATTTAGTAGATTTATATTTAGAATTACAATCGAGAGATTTAAAAAGCTGGAGAGAACATTAATGTAATCAATGACAGATACAGAACTTAATCATTCCTGTCAAATAATATTAGTTTATTTTGCAGGTTTCCCAAATGTTCGCACTTAAGGCATGAATTGCTTGGATCTTACCTTTCATCAAATGTCTTCTGTATTCCATGACCAGTTCTGTGTAGGATGCCCTTTACACTGAAATAATAAATCATTGATTCCCTTCCTATAACAAGAGTCCAAAAGAGTAACCCCTCAAATACTATTTTTGCACTTATGATTATACAGATGATTGTGTATAACATCATATCTGCTATTATGAATTGGAATTGACAGAACGTCTTGCTAGGATAATGTCAATAGCTGCTTCTCCCTCCCTCCCTCCCTCCCTCCCTACTTACCTACCCACCTACTTAACATTCAGCTACCTAGCCATCTGAACTCAAATTTAGAAGTAATGAGAATTGAAGCCACCTTATTCCCAGGAATCTCTGAAGAGAAGGTGAGCTTAAGTCAATTAGGTATTACCTTTTTAAAAAAAATTAATTAGTTAATTAACTTTAAAGCATTTTACCTTTTAAAGACAAATACTTTCTGACCGATAAATTTATTTGAAAGAATATATAAGATTTGTCAGGAAAAAACTAAAACTTGCAATCCCCTGGGGAAGAGAAAACAGTTGATATCTATATGAATGGTTCCACAAACGTACTCTACCATTTGCCAGTGTTGAAGTTTATTTACATTTCCAACAAGTAAATTCCAGTCTTTTATGAAAATATAAAATCTATAAGTGTAAACTTAAATGTAGTCAGTTCATTTATTCACATACATACACGTCCATAAACTGAATAAGCAAAGGATGAAAAACGAACCAGGTACGTTACCTTACATAATACTTGGATGACCAAGGGCTCAAGTAGAAAGCAAATGTTTTGAGACTGATGAGGACAACAAATGTACAAATGTGCATGACAAAATCGATGTATGTATGGATTGTGATAAGAGTTGTAGGAGCCCCCAATAAAATGATTTAAAAAAAAAAGACATGGATGGCCTTTTATTACTACGTGACGCTGAGCAGACAAGCTGTCCATATTTTTGGCTTATTTTCAAGCCTCATTTAATTTCTCAGGCACGGAAGTTATTTAAAGAAAAACAAACAACGAAACTTCTAAATGAGATTTGATGCATGAGGTACAATTCTACTGTGTCTGTTAGAGAGCTGCCGCCTTCAACTGCAATTTTCCATCCTAATGCTTTGCCATAATTTTGTAGAAAGAGCGTGTATTTTCACACACTCTGTCTCTTCCAAGCTAGTTCATTCTCTGTTGCTTTACCCTGAAGTCTCAAAGTTAAGCTTTCATCTTTATAAAACATTTCAGCAAAAGATAAAAGGAACACTTCAATACCTGCCTAGAAAATGATGGAGAAAACAGTGAAATATTGAAATGCATGATTTCACTATTGTGTTCATGTTTTCTAGGAAGTTTTATAGACATATTCACAATGTCCACAGTGAAAATATTTCGGTCAACTTATCAGTAATGGGAAATTAGTATGTTTACATTTGACATCATAGCTAGACAGATTTATCTCACTTTTCAAAATGCCGGATATAAGAAAAACTGCTAATAAGAGCAAAATTTCAAAATTGGAAAATGCATCTCTGTTTATATGCATGGAAAAGTACAAGGTATAGTAAGTATCACGTTTGCCTTTTGGACTGATGCTATTGAGACATATAGGATAACTGAGTTCAGGAAATCTATTTGAAGAAACATACTTTCTCAAAGGGGGCCTTATCGTTGAGAAATATTTTTTGCAAATGTGCCAAATCAAGGTTCTCCTTTATGAAAAAATATTTTAGCAGCACTATTGCTTTGAATCAAGAGTAGGGGAGACATCTTAGGTTGCTCTTATTTGGATATTGTGCTTTTCTCTTGCAGTAATTTTTACAGATTTTGAAATGTCATTAATTTGGTGAATGGCATTGAATCAGACAACTGTGTATCTTTTGCCTTTTATTTCCTTATATTAAAAAATATAAAATAACTATGAGATAAAAGAGTAATTAAGGAAATATGTTTCCTTCATTAAAACAGATAAAGGAAATGGAAACAATTTATTATATAATTTTCTAAGCAAATATTATCTTGACTGGCACCATGTGATACTTTTCACAGTTGTTTTGTGAATGTAGAGAATTAGGAATAAGGGATAGAATTTGTGGCACCGCTTATGCCCCAAGTAGATAGGAAGTATAGATGATACACAAAACTCAGGAAATTCTCAAGAATTTATGTTTGAAGCAATGAATTTTTATATTTGTACACCTCATCAATTGTGCATTTCTCAGTGGTTGAGCCATACAAAATGGTATAGGTGATAACCCAGGCATCTGGTTATATGAATTTTGTAACCTACGTGACAAGACCCAAACTTTTTGACATGTATTTGGCTTACTTTCAACTCTGCCATATGAAACCTTCTACAACAATATATATTTACATAGGGATATGTGCAAATGGACAATTATGTTCTGATTTTGCAAGACGTATGCAAACATTTTGAAAGAGGGTGTACCTCAGAGTGCTATACCCTCCATAATAGTGGATCAGGTGATTTTTATGCATATTGCTTTTTATATATAAACATGACATTGGAATGTTTTCTATCTATCGATTGGTCGTTCTCTCTTCCATTTGTTCATCATCCGTCTCTGTGGTTGGCAGTTGCCGTGGAATAGAGCCCAACTGCTGGCCACGCCGGTGTGCAGAGTAGAAGTTCTCCAGGTACTTTTCAAGACGGTTCTTTCCCAGAAGCACTACAGGGTGGACTTGAGTTACAAACTTCTAACTAGTATTTGCGCTCTTAATTGTCTGTACCATTCTAGGAATATCTATCTATCTATCTCACATATATCATATAGTTACACTTATGTATGTGGATATAATTACATGCATGCAAATGTGTGTGAGTATATATACCCATTCAGAAACTTAGGAGCATCATAATGCTATGGGTTGAATTGTGTCCCCCCAAATCACTTGTTGTATTATGTGTTATATTTGTGGATGCAATCCCTTTTAAAACTAAAGATGTCTTTGTTATGCTACTGAGGACATGTCTTTATATGTTTTTTTTTTGTTTTGTTTTTGAGATCAAAAAGAGAAGCTAAAACATTGTAGAAAGCAAGTACAAATAGGGAAAAGATCGATGGCATGAGATATCTCCAAGAAATTCCAAGAAGTAGCTGAGCAAGACAAGCCATCTTTAAAGCAGGTGCCCTGATTTCAAACTTCTAGCCACTTAATTGTGAGAAAAATCAGTATGTGTTTTTTAAAACCACCCACTTGTTGTATTTCTGCTATACCCACAATAAGCAACTAACATACATAGTATTGAGGTTTCATAAAGGTCTCTACCGAAGGAGTTGGTTCATATGCCTGAGGAGTCTGTAGCATTTTCCAGTTTATTCCTCATCATCTAGTAGAATGCATTATTTAGCATTGACATCCTGTAGGCAGATACATTTAACATGTCCACATGAACAATGGCGGAATAAGCAGCAGCTTCATGACTGATGCTTGTACTTACTAGCTTGTTCATGTTCTCATCGACCTTATAAGTGAACATTGTATGAGTACAAGACTTCCATTGTATTTGCGCTGAATTTGCTTAATGCATCTTATATTATAAAGTGTTCAAAGAGAAAGGTACACATGAACTTCCTGTAGTTATTGAATAAACTATGTTGATAGTTATTGTTCTAAGCGCTTTCTCTTATTGATCCAATTGCTTCTCACAAAAGCAAAATGAGGAACAATTATGATAGCAAATTTGCATATAAGGGAATTGGAACAGGGTAATCATCCTGCGAGGAAGTGAAGTTACGTTGTTTGGTTCCAGAGCCTGGGCTCTTAAGTCTTAATAAATGCTGCAACATGAAAAAGCTTTTGTTGTTGTTAGGTGCCATTGAGTCAGTTCCGATTCACAGCACCCAGTGTACAACTGAGAGTCCTCACAATTGTTACTATCTCTGATCCTATTGTAGCAGCCACAGTGTCACTGCTTCTCGTCCACGGCCTTCCTGTTTTTGTGCTTCCACTCTGCTTTACCAGTCATGATGTCCTTCTCCAGGGACATCGACAATCTGCCTCTCCTGACAACACATCCAAAGTACGTGAGATGAAGTCTGGCCATCCTTGACATGTGACAGTGACTTATGATACGACACTATAGAAGCTTGGAGAGTCCACGTATGAACGATCACATTGTTTTTCCATACTGAAGCCTTGTGAAAGCACAGATGATGCCTCTGGCAGCCGGGGTGCCTACAGCCACTCTATTCCAAGACTCCAGGCCCACATATATTTGACATGTATTATGTGTAAGAAATGAACTACATTATATTTTAGGAGAGCAGATTATTGTTAAAATTATAATCTAGCCTACCCTGAATACCACTGGGATTTTCCAGGAAGTGTGGTGCTTTTATAAACAAACCCCATAACAAAATAGCCTAGATAGATGGTAGTGGGAGGCTAAGAAATTATTATTGGAAAATGAAAGGAAATGGATTCACATTATGCAGTGGCAAAATATTCGACAAACTCTTACTCTTAATTACATAAGAAAATAGATCATGCACCTAATGAACTTGGAGCCTCAAGGGAAGAACAGATATAATAAATTTAGTAATAATTGTCACTTGCTGCTGGCTGTGTTTACAAGGTGTTGTAAGGAATAGGTGAGCTTACAAAATAATTGCCTGATTTGGAAGAAGGAATGAAAATGAATAGAGGGAATCTTCAAATTCGAGGACTTGGTAGGGTTGAAAAAGACGAGTGATTTTTCAAACTGAAACAGTAATATTAAGAATGCTTAAGAAGTACTTTGAGAGAGAGAGAAAATTAACTCATGATTGCATGGAGACAATTAATAGTTCAGTCTTCATACAAATTATTAAACTGTATGAATGAACCAAATTGTCTGAGTAAAAATTCCTAGACTCACAATGAAATTGTGGTACCCAGAGACTCCTTTTAAGTTAAGAAAATAGGGAAACGGGAGGCAGGGTAGTTTTTCTGAACAAAATATCATAGGTTCATGAGACCAGCAATAATGCCTGCAGGCTATAAAGAACAAAGCACAACAGTAATTGTCTAGAATTGTGTTTCGGAGAGAAATGTGATATGACTATTAGCACCTGGATCTGATTAAAATCAAATAGAAATGTGTTAGGTTTTTGAAAATCCGGGATAAAATAATCGGTTGGAGACTTAAAATCACATTTGTTCTCCAGTTGTGTATGAGCAGGAAGTAGACCGAACAGAGTGCACAGGAAGAATGTATTCTGTAGCACTCAATTTAGATATGTCCATATAAGTAACTGAAAAGGAGGGGCCTCTCAGGGACACAGTCAATGGCTGAAGGGGACAATGGCCTCGCCTCGGGAGAGAAGAGGGTAGAGAACTTTTGTAAGATCTTCCCAGCATGCTTTCAGAACTTAAATAGACCTAAGACTTCTGTGCATCCCCTTTCTTCTGTTTTCGACATCAGAATATTGTATAGATCCCATTTGTTTTCTTCCAATCTGTATTGGTTTAGTATGTGGCAATAACCTTCCCTGTGTTCCTCATTCTCAAGAGGAGCCAAATTGGGGGGTGATGTAGATGACTATAGATCATCTCCTAGAGTGGAATTTACTAGTACTCAACCAGAAATACTTGCTTTTCATTTTATTTGTCAAATATTGTGCCATCTTCCTGAAACCAGAAAAGCAAACACACAGCTATTTCGTCTATGCTGACTGCGATCCTATAGAATAGGACAGAACTGCCTCCTATGAGTTTCTGAGACTGCCACTCTTTACAGGAATATAAAGCCTCATCTTTCTCCCGAGAAGGGGCTAGTAGTTTTGAACTGCTGACCTTATGGTTAACAACCCAAAGCATAACCTTCACATCAAGGGCAAAGTGGGATGGAGACATTTTGATATTCTGGTCAGAAGGAGGATTGTGGTAGTCATCTGGAGAGTTTGCATGTAACCTTTTGAAATTAGATATGGTCATGTGACTAGTTTCATAAATGAAATGTAGGTGGAAATGATACATGCCACTTATGGACAGAAGGCTGAAGAACAAGTTTGCGATTCTGCACATTTTTTTTCTCCTGCAGAGTTGATCATGTCAACTTATAATGAAGTGGATTTTTTGCCATCTGGATTGACTGTGAGAAGATGCCTTCCGGTTTCCAAGTTGACCACAAGGTATGAGCAAGAACTAAAATTTGTCATGCTAAATCAAAGATTTGGGGTTTATTTGTTAGTGTAGCATTACCTGTACATCTTGATTGATTCTTGATTGATTAAAAAGTGAGTTCATGTGTGGCACTAACCTCATCAAAATAATCAAGCCACCTAGGAAGAATAAGAATTAAATGCACTAACAATGAAAACAGGGAATACAAAAGACCTAAAAAATTGCATTTCTTGACACTGTCAGAAACACAGTACAGGTACTAAGAAAATAGGTTGTGATAGTCACACTTTCAGAAGCTAATGACAACAATTCGCCATGTCGTATTTGAAAGGCTATCTTTGCTTTCCATATACATATTTGGTTGTAAAAAAGTTTACAGCCTAAAATGTGAGGCTTACTTTAAAATATCATAATTTTCAGCTATCTTAGGAATAAAAAATGTTACTACTCTGGATATTTCTGTAAGCACTCTATAGAAAAGGAGCTTTAATAACATAAGGTGAACTACTGGCAAAAGAAAGTTTATAATCTAGCTCATGTCTATCGTTATCATCTGATGCTATCTCACTAACTCAGTCAAGAAATCGAACAAGTATGAATGAATGATTTGTACTTGGTAGAACGGTGAGCAGGTAAATAGATAAATACTGTTATGTATGGCTTCATCTTAGAAAATTGATCAATACTCAGATTTGGCACATACTTTATTGCAAAGTTGTCATGGCAGGAGTTCGAAACCATCAGTCACCCCAAGGGAGAAAGATGAGGTTTTCTACTCCTGTAAAGAGTTAGTCTCAGAAACCTGCAGAGACAGTCATGGGAAGGCATGCACTTAGAACCAGAGAATCAGAATGAACAATTACAAGTACTTTGTTGATCTAATGGTTAGAGCCCAAAGTTTAGACTTCAAGATTTTACCTTTAATGAAAGATCTTGTGAGGAAGGCTTAACTATGGCTCGAACTGGTGATGGTCTCTCATAGTTTGTGTGTTTCCTCCAGGGCTAGTGGTTACGAGTTGGCCTACGATCCTTAAGATCAGTAGTTCGAAACCACTAGCAGCTTTCTACTCTCATAAAGAGTTACAGTCTTAGAACCTCATAGTTCTGCTCTAACCTTTAGGGTTTGACAGGAGTTGGTATGGACTCGATGGCAGTGAGAGACATCAGCCAAATAATACATCTTTGCCTCAGAGTTCAAGATTGTTTAGAGATTAGCTAAGGTTTGCTTTCTTTTGTCACGCACAGCACGCTGGGCCAGGAATTTTCTAAGTTCAGACATTTTCTTATTCACTTTCCCATGACTCACACATTGCTAATGATTTATAAAGTTAGAAAGTCTCATAAAGGTAGCCATTTCTCTCTCTAAACACTCAAGAATGTTTATACACATGCATTGTGAAAGCACAACAGCAATGCATACCTTATGGGATTTGAGATCATTATAGAAGCACACAGAACAGATAAATAAACAGGTAGGTACATGGATACATTTCCTAGTAATATCAATTGATAGGACACAGAAGCTGTGACACTCCAGCAATACCAAGTCCACCTAAGGTCAGAGCTTTGCTCCTAAATAACATTCTCCACTAAAATGATGAATAACTTATTGGGGGACTAGAACTGAGAAAGTGCATGAGGTGAGTAGAAAATCCTCTGATGCCAGAAAGAATGATGGGAACATGTTAAAAGGACACAGGCTCTACAGAACAAAAGCCCAAATTATGCAAAAAGACAAGACTTACTGCTCTGACAGAGATCGGTGGACCTCCTTAGACTGTGGTCCTGAGACACCCGTCCGACCTGGTATTGAACTCCCCACCAGGGCTCCAACTTTCAACCCGATATTGAGGTCTGTAGAGTGAATGATAACATCAGGGAGGGACATACTCTTCAGTACAACCCACCGTAGGAGACCAGCAGGACGGCATTTACCCGGAAGCAAAGCTCAGAAGGCAGGAAAGGAAAGGAAAGAACAAGAGACAGAAATGGGAAACCCAGGAAAGAAGTAGGGAGAGTGTTATTACATTGAGGGCATTGAAACCAATCGGAGTCCCACGGATCAAATCTAAAACCGTTTGAGAATCCAAATAAACAATGATAGCAACGCATTTTAACCTATACAGTAAAATAAGGAAATGTGGACTCCATTTTGGAAATCTTGGTAAAGGATATTTGGCTCTAAGCCTGAAGTAATATGCGCACAAAGAGCCAAGTTCATTTTTCTCTCCTGCCCTTATTTCACTTGGTTGCTCTTTCTGAATTGACATTGCTTATCAATCCTGTTCTTGAAACCGCCACACTGTCTCCTTGCGTTATATTTTGAAAGGCGAATAAAGCTTTCAGAGGCTCCCTTTCTACCTGTTGTTGTTAGTTGCCCCCAAGTGGATTCTGCTTCCTGGTGACCCATTTGTGCGGGGTAGAACCTCTCCATAGGGATTTCATCGACAAACACCAAGAAAAGATCATGCGCAACACTTACGCACCCTCACTATGCCATAAAAAAGCTTTACTTACATACAGAAGAGACAAGATCCGCTTCACCTATGACCGTGGTCTCCTACGGCCACCAGTCTCATCTCAGACGCGGCTGGCGCAAGGCTGATGTCCACCACCCCTCTTGCTCTGCTGAGAGAGCTCAGAGGCGATTTGATGCCCGCGAATGAATAAGAGACAGAGAAAGTTACTGTGTGCTCAGAACAGGATGACGTTTTTTTCTGTTAAGGAGGAGGAAAGTGCGAGAGCAAAGGCAACACAATTCCCAGGCTCCTTATCAACATGTTCTGGACTCAAGGCCTTTACTTCGGCAACCTGGAGAGGAGGCATAGAGGCTGACTGTTCCTTCCACAATCAATCCCATGATTTCTTTCGGGCTGCCAGATAAAGAAGTAGAACAACACAAAGTCCTAGTATATTTTGCGCCCATTTTCGACGTGGAGCTGCAGAGTGTGGTTCTGTGCCCAACCCTGATAGATGTTGGGTTGGTGCACGTTTTGAGGCAGCACTGTCCCAGCAGGCTGACTAGGCCTGCGTGGAGGAGAGATCCACCCCACTTGTGGCTTAAACTGAGCCAACTGAACAGGTCAAAGGGCTGCATTTGTCCTATCGTATGTATGCCACTGATGTTTGCAATATATTTCTTGATGTAAAAAAAACAACAACATACTTCTCCCAACATGGCACCTTAAATGAATAGTGCACATTCCAGTATAAGTAAGACAAAAGGCTTCTTTTCTTAGCAGCATAACAAAACAAGGTACCACCATGGTCAGAACAGGTTAATTCAGACTTGGTATAATTAATGTATATTTGTCCACTTGCTCATATTCTGTAAGTTGTGTCAAACTTGGTCTTAGAAATCCCACTCTCTGAGTAGAACCAGCTAGTTTCCAATGCCGTGACCTTCCTGAAGCAGATCACAAGACCTGTTTTCCAAGGTGCCCCCAAACCACACAACTTGTGGCTAGTGGTTCAATGCTTCACCATTGGTGCCATCGACAGACTCCTCCCCTTTCCATCAAAGCAAGACAAAACTGTTTTTGCTGTTCTCATTTGCCAGGTGCATATAACAATTAGTGCCATTTGGTAAGTCCTTTCCCAAATAATAATAGTTATCTTAAAACTATTGCTGTTTTAGAAAGGCACTTGAGTATAAGCTGAGTTTTTCAGCACATTTTTTTTATGCCGTTTTGTGGTAAAATTAGGTGCCTCGGCTGACATTCGGGTTGGCTTATACACGAGTATATACGGTAAACATTTCATTCACATATAAAGATGTTCTGTAGGTGAAACCCAGTATAACAGCTTCTCTAGCTGGTAAATTTTGAAAACCGAGTGTTTTTTGCTGAATACACAAAGAGAAGAATTTACAGTTAAGAGAAACAGCTGATCAAAGTCATCACAGAAAGAAATGCTTGCGAGTCTGACTGCTGCTATGGAAGGGTAGGGAAGATGTGAAATCGTGAAGAACACAGACTGTCACTTATGTTATTCCAGATTGTTTATTCCCTTTGTTAATTATAGTTGAAGCAGAGAAATAGCGAAAACAAATTATTCAACTCTGAAATTGTGGTAGTAAAGCACTTACATAGCATTTAATTTTATAGCCTATGGGGAATTTATGTTAAATATGGAGGGAAAAAAAGAATATAGCAGAGAGTGGAAGTTTTAGTTAAAGTTAGACAATTTGCTTTAAAACAATGCAGCATTAAGAAAACAAAATGATGTTTTATTGTATAAATATTATTTTAGTCACTCTATTTATTATTCCTAGACACTTTGGAAGCCACTCCTAATGTACTGGAGAGAGGTTTACAGATTTCACCATAAATGCACTGATGGAGGGCTGTGGTAGTGGATTGTGAAGAATGGCATCTATGAATTTTAAAGGGCGCATGAGCATGTGCGTGTGCATGCTTGTGCGAGCCCGAGAGCACGCACAAGGACCTACCTGTGAATCTCACGTGGTTTTACAGAGAAGAAAAAAAAATTGTATCTGCATGTTAAAAAGTGCATGGTAGTTTGTGAGACTGAAAAGAAGAGAAAAGGTATTTCAGCTCAGGAAAAGATGCTGAGAGGTGAAAGTGCATGGTCGATGTAGCAATGGGTGAGAAATTTGATATGAACCACGTTGTGTTATTTATTATTCTCCAAAGATTTTCCCTCAATATTATTTCACCCTATGCTCAAATACAAGAGTACTTCAAAACCACCTTTGTAAACAAATTAAGAAGATAATCCCAGAAACAGACGCTTGGCTTTCTTTAAGTCTAGAGAGCTTCTGTGATCTCTAGAGTCTAAGAATCTCCTCGAGATCACTCAGTGCAGTGTGGAATTAAGTGTCTCAGGTCACCTGGCTCAATATTATTTGTACACAATAATCATTTACATATCTTTCAGTTACAAATTCTGAGCTAAGACAAACCCAATTTAATTGTCTGTACATTACAACAGATTTCCCACTGCAGTGGTTTGCAGGTTATTTAGCTGCACGAGTAAGGATGGGCTCAGTTCCGCTGTTTTAACAAGCACATTCTAAATCTTAGTGGCCTAACGCATCAAAATTTTATTTTTCACTCATGCTACATAACATAACATAGCCTTGACAGAGAGAAGTCAGTATAGCCAATTAATTACTGCCTCTTAAACCTGCCAACCAGAAGTGTCATTTTTCATGTCCAATCTCATTTTCTTAACCAAATAAATGTATGTAACTGTGCCATACTTGGGCAGGGCCAGGGAAAGGTAATTTTAACTTGTGCTTAAAAGGCCAAATGATAAATATACTTTGCAAACAGCATGATTGACTTCTGAATTACACCTATCTACTCTTACTGGTGATGTACTTCTTCATCAAATACAAGTATACTTGACTGTATCAAAGTTCGGTTTCAATGAATGTGATGAAGAGGATGCTTGTGGTTCTCTTATGGAAAGAACAATTTGAGGAGGCAAATTGACTACGGATATGACTTAAAAGCAAGATTGCTCAATGAAGATGCCTGAGTTGAAGATGAAGAATCCAGGACATGCAGCGGGATAAACAAAATAAGAGATAAACCGAGAGGAGGAGAAAGTCAATGTAGTAGTGAAGTGTCTTCTCAATGACATATTTTTTAGTCTCTCCATTGTAACCTCAAGATATTGAATGTTATGTTATATATATAGATATGTGTCATAAATATATTCAGTAAAATATACAATTCAATAGAATGTATTTGACTTTATATATATAGTAAAACATGTGGAAGCTGCAACCAGTGTAAAGTGAAAACCTGCCAGAGAGGGGAAATTCAAATACTTTTCACTAATAGGAGCCCTGGCAATGCAACGGATTACATGTTGGGCTGCTAAGCACAAAGTTAACAGTTGGAAAACAACAGCCGCTTCTCGGGAGAAAGAGGAGGCTGTCTCCTCCCGTAAAGCGGGACAGTCTCAGAAACCCACAAGGGTAGTTCTGCTCTATATTATAGCATCACTGTAAGTCACAATCGACTCACGAGTAGTGATTTGGGTTAGGGTCTGGCGACTGCAACCTGTGGACTACTTGCAAGATCTGGGAAAACCAAGCAGGGTCGTGTTCTGGCTCCCACCAGGTTCAAGGTATAGACAGCTCTATACTTGGATCCATCTGTGTTAGCTGTAGCTTCCTAACAACATCCAAAGGATATCTTTCCATATTTCTTTAAAAGTTAACTTATGAAGTGTTTTACTGAGAGAATTCGCATTATTTGTTGGTCTGCATGTATACATGCTCATAAAAGGTAGTCACAATTAAGTGCAGGAAGTATAAAATAGAGTACAAGAAGGAAGATAATGTTTTCAAAATGATGGAGGTAGCGATTATACATCACTGCTTGATATGACTGAACTAATGAATGGCAGGCTGACGGGATTATGTCCTAATAAAATGATGGGGCGCGGGGAGAAGAAGTATAGCATAAATGCATGGAGTTAAGTTTGAACTGGTTTTTTATTTGTTCGTATTTAAAATGGGAACCTACAGCTGTCTTTCCCAGAATGCATTATGGGCTCTTTCCTAGATTGGTGGGTGCCTCAATCTTCAATTGAGGTTTCTGTTTCTCACCTGTTGTAGTTTTTAGGTTTTACACTTTATCATGCTTTGTTAGGTGCTAGGTGTTTCAGAAATATTCATTGTGGTAATTCATCAGTGCCCCTCGTCCTGCCCTTGCTTTACACCTCAGTCCTCAAGCAGAGACTCACGACATGCAGAGGAATCAACAAAATAAGGGATAAAACCGAGAGGAGGAGAAAGTGCTGGATGAAAAGTTAATCAACTGTACTACTTAGTCACTCCGTGATTCGACTTCTCTTTCTAAGGGCTCCGACAGCCATGTGTCTGATACTAACATTGGAGACCATTTGCTTCTCTTCTCTTACAGCCTTGAAGAATTTCTGTCTTTTTACTAAAAGGAGTCTTAGTTTGTTTGATACAGTAGGAATATTTTGTACTCTTTTCTTATTTTGAGATGAATAGCATATTATTTTCCAAAAGATACTCCCCTGTCCCTGCAAAGACAATTTAACAAACAATTACAGAGGTCCTATTGTGACCGTGTGCCAATAGCTTGGGGATTCAGAAAAGGACTGAGTAAAGTGAGATCTTGCCTATATGCTTTCCAAACACCTAGGTGTTCCAGAGCAGTGTCTGAAATAGCCAAGCAGGCACCTTTAAAAAGAGAAGCAGGATTGGAGATCATAAAGAGTGTTGGGGACTATGGAGACTCAGGAAACCGACCCTTGGCTGTTGTAAGAGTATATGATCAGAGATCTTGCAATTTGTGTATGTCAAAATCTTGAGTTTTGAGATTTCAAAGATAAATAACTATGTGATATTCTTAGTTGCTGTCAAATTGGCCCCTGACTCAAGGTGACCTTTATGAGCCCTATTTTGCAGATTAGATAAAACCATAGCCCTATCCGTTGCCATCAAGTCACTTTTAACTCATAGAAACCCTATCAAACAAAGTAGAACTGCCTCGGTGAGTTTCTGAGACTAGAAATCTTTACAGGAGCAAAATCCCCACATTTCATCTTATGGAGATTAGTGATAGAGTCCAATTGCTGAGTTTCTGGCTAGTAGCCTAACTCATAACCCACTACACCACCAAGGCTCATTAGGATAAAGCTTTAAGATCACCATTTTTTTTTAACTCTCAGAGTTTTCTATTCTTAATGGATGGGTAAAGGGATATATCATTTGTTTACATATATGTCTGTGATTATATATATATATATATGAAACACACCAAAAGATTGCCATTAGAGAGTAGCATTATGTGCAAGCAGAAGTTTTTATTTTTAAAAATAAAGGTTTCTCTTAGAAAAGAAAGAAAAAAAGAAGCCAAACAGTATTATGTTACCAACAAGAAACACGTTTCCAACAGCTAAAGACAACCTGAAACTCAGAACTTCTAGGGTGCACAGAGGTTCAGAACTTGGAGACCAATTGCTTCGACCCTCTTTTGGTTATGGGATTGAGAACTGCTCATTTCTTTCCATGGCAACAGATTATGCAGTCGTAAACAGGACGGTATGTTCTCTAAATGACCCAGCAGTTGCTGGACGATGAGGGAGAGAAAATTTGATTAAAAATGCAAAAGTTTAGAGCTAACAAACCGGAATAAAGTTTAACTTTTGATCTCCCATATATGTATATTTTTAATTTTCTGCACTTCTGAAGAAAATGTTTCCTTCTACGTGCTCTTCATGTTGATCACACAACCCCAATAACTCTGGACTAATGGATAGAGTTAAGAGAATCATGAAATCAAAACCTAGGAAGCAAAAATTGGGTTTGGTCCCACAAGGATTGATGGAAAGCATGGCCACGAAACAGGGAAGACATAAGGAATCAGCTACACTCACTTTAATTACTCAGTTCCTTTTCATTAAGCATATATATTTTTTGAGTATTTTATACCTTGCCAGCCCTGGGTCCAGGGCTTACAAATATTACCAGATAAAATCAGTTTTAGCTCAATCTAGGTGATCCTTCTGCAAGATGACTTATTGAAGAAACGGTCGCAGGCAAAAAAGAAATGTAACAGAGAGAAGAAAGCAGGATGAGCCAAATGAAGAACCCAAAGATGTGGTTTCAGGGGAGGTTTAGGCTCAGCCTTATCTGTGAGTTTCAACAAAGAAGTTTCTCACTTTGCAGAGAAGTGGGCTAGACTATTATAGCCAGGCTTCAGCCATTCCCTAGAGTTGCAAGAACAGGAGAGCTAACCTCCTGGTACTGCCAGATATAGCACCACTTCCTTGGCTGTCACTTTGTCCTAGAGTGGTGGCTGGTGAGTTGCTGTAATGCTGAAAACTGTGTCTCTGGTTTTTCACATACCAGCAGGGTCACCCAAAGGGAACAGGCTTCAGCAGAGAATCTAGACTAAGACTACAAAGAAGGAATAGGCTGTGCACTTCAGAGGAATTTCCACTGAAATCCCTATCAATAGCGTTGCAGCATTGTCAGTTACCAAAAATGTCATGAACAGAAGCAGAACATTGTCAAATAGAGGGCCAGAAGATGAACCTTTCAGGCTGGAAATCACTCCAAATGTGGCTGAGGGAGAACTACCTTCTTAAAGTAGAGCTGTCCATAATGACGCAGATGGAGAACAAGCCTTCAAGATCTTCTTTGGTTGATGGGGCAGATGTATAATATATGAAGGGTTCACGGAGATGGGAGGGTGGGGGAGAGAGAGAATAAAGAGGGGCTGCCATCCAAGGGCTCAAGAAGAAAGATAATGTCTTGGAATTGTTGATGTCAACATTTGTACATGTCCACTTGATATAATGGATGCATGGATTGTTCTAATATATGTAAGAGCCCCTAATAAAATGATGTTTTAATTTAAAAACACAAGGAGGAACATCTGCAAACATAATTTAAAAATCAGAACCTGGAATGCACAAAGTATGAATATAAGAAAGTTCAAAGTCATTAAAAAGATGGATATTCTAGGCCTTTGTGATCGGAAATGGACTGGCAGTGGCCATTTTGGGTTAGAAAAGCATATGATTGACTCTGCCAGGAATGACAGTGCTGCATTTAGAGCCAAAAAGGACAGTTCAAGATCTCTCTTAAAGTACAGTGCCTTCTGAACTGATTTGAAACATTAAACACTAATGACAGAAGACCCGATGAGCTGTGGGAGGACATCAAGAACATCATACGCGAAGAAGGCAAAAGCTCATTAAGCAGACAGGTAAGAGAGCAAAGATCAGCGTGGCTGTCAGAAGAGTCAGTGGATGTCTGCTAGAGGGCCATTGGTGTATCTAGCATCTAGCAGGGAAGCAGCAAAGCCCACATGGAAGAAGCCCACCAGCCTGTGTGATCATAGGGTGTTGACGGGAAGAGGTATCAGAAGTTCAAAAACAAGCAATCAAATCGATGTGAAGCGGTGTGGATGTAGTGAAGACCCCAAACCACCTGTAAGATAATTGGATAATCTCTCCCAGAAGGACCGCAAGGAAGGGATGATAAAGCCAGGGTGTGGCGGTATGGCACTGATGAACCACACAACTATCCTCTAGTTCTTTAATATTTCTTCCCCTTAATATGATGGCTTTTATTTGTTTTACCTCATTAATGATGTTAGATTTGCATGTGTTCATTTGTATATTTAAGATTATTCGTATATGAAAGTCAAGATAGGTAACCCATCAGAAATAGTAACAGGAGTTATGTGTCCCTGAGGGTATGGGAAGGGGGATGGGGGAGCTGACAGCATTGTATAACCCCACTTGATGGGATCGAATAACAGAAATGTATGTGAATGGATATATTGGTTTGTGTAAGATATGGCACACACACACACACACACACACACCAAAAAACTATTATAGGGAAAAAGGGTTCTTGGGGGGTTTGGTGGGGAAGGGAATGGACAAAGGGGAGCAGATATCAAGGAGTTCAAGAAGAAAGAAAATGTCTTGAAATGGTTTCTGTTAGCAATTTTACAACACTGCTTGATGTGATAGAGCTATGGACTGTTATGATATCTGTCAGTGCTCCCAGTAAAATGATTTTAAAAAATGAGTTAAAAGATACTGTACTTTTTTCATGGACAAAAAATAGAGAAGAGATTCTGAAACCTGATCTTAATTGTAGAGTAGTTAAGGCACATGGTTGACATAATGAAGTAAAAGAGCTGATATCAAGGAGTTCACGAAGAAAAAAATTGTTCTGAAACTGATTGTGCAATACTGCTTGATGTGCTTGGACTATGGAATGTTATGAGATCTGTAAGAGCTTCCAATAAAGTTATTTTAAAAAAAGAACATTTCAAAGGGCAGCTCAAGAAGACATAGTAAAATATTATAATGAAATGTGCACAGCCTTAGACTTAGAAAACCAAGCCTTAGACTTAGAAAACCAAAAAGGAAGAACACGCTCACCATATCTTAAACTGGAAGGACTGAAGAAAAAAATCAAAGATTCTATGGGTAAAATATTGAATGATGCAGGAAGCATCAAAGAAGATGGGAAGAATACACAGGGTCCCTATACCAAAAAGAACTCATTGACATTAACCATCTCCAGAGATAGCATGCTGAACAAATCATCAGAGAAGCTGGATTACATGAAGAAGAATGCTGTATCAGGATTGGTGGAAGTCTCATTAACAACCTGCTGTATGCAGAGAACACAGTCTTGCTTGCTGAAAGGGATGAGGACTTGAACCATTTGTTGATGAAGATCAAGGATTGCAGCATTCAGTATGGATTACAAGTTAACGTAAGGAAAACAACTACATGAAGAGGTAACATCATACTAAATGGAGAAAAGATTGAAGTTGTCAAGGATTCATTTTGCTTGAATCCACAATCAAGAGCTCAAGCAATGCATTGCACTGGGTGAATCTGCTGCACAAAGACCTCTTTAAAGTGTTGACAAACAAGGATGTTACTTTGAGGACTAGAGCGTGCCTGACCCAAACCATGGTATTTTCAGTCACTTCATATGCATGTGAAAGTTGGACATTGAATCGAGAAGACAGAAGAAGAATCGATGCTTTTGAACTATGGTGTTAAGAATATTGAATGTACTATGGACTGCCAAAAAACCCCAAACAATTATGTTTTGGAAGAAGTACAACCAGAATGCTTCTTAGAGGCAAGGATCACAAGACTGTGTCTCCTTTACTTTGAACATGTTATCAGGAGAGACCAGTCCCTGAAAAAGGACACCATCCTTGGTAAAGTGGAGGGGCAGAGCAAAAGAGGAAGGCCCTTGATGGGGTGGATTGCTACAGTGGCTGTAACAATGGGCTCAGATATAGGGTCGGTTTGAGTTGGAACTAATGAGAAGGCACCTGAATTAGTTAAATTTTATTGTGCCAGCCTGGCTGATAAACACATGTGGGATTAATTGAAGGGCGGAGAGATAAATG
>NW_022103952.1:258196-261339 GCF_000313985.2 Echinops telfairi
AACCTTTATATAAAACTCTCTCTTATACATGAGTTTCTGTGGATTTGTTTCTCTAATGTACCCAGACTAACTAACACAGCACCCAACCACAACCACCTCCAGTTAGCCAAGAGCAATCTTCCAGTGAAGTGAATTAGCAATCAGTGCCCACAACAGCTCTGTTCTTTGCTTAATACAGGCAACTGGGCAATAATAGGATATGCTGGATGTTGTGTTCAAAGAGATTAAACATTAATGGAAGAGATATCCAACCAAACAAAATGATATGTGGAATGCTAGAACAGAAATTGTTTTTAGATGCAATGGAAACTCGGGAGGAAAGCATAAAATGGGTAATGGTACAGTTTTCACCAAGAATAAAGTATGAAGCTTATCATTGAATTTGTATATGAATTTTCCAAAGGGGAAAGGCATTCCAAACAGGAAAAAATACCTTGTGTTTAGGCCTAAAAGAGTGAGTGAATATACTGGGCCTACCTGTGGCTGGTATGAAGAGTGTTTTGTTGGAGGAGTTAAAACTAGAAAGGTTGCTCTAACAGTCATTTTGTTTCTTTTCCCTTTATTATTTTATTGTGATTTGAGTCGGTTTGCAGAAATAATTCATTTTCCATTCAACAATTCATATATATTTTGTTTCATGAAATCGATAAAAATTCTCATAATGCAATGTATTGACCCTTTCCCTTTGTCCTTCTTGATTGTCTTGCTTTCTGTGCCTTATCTCCGGGCAAAGGCTGTTGGTTTGATCTTGCATGGACGATTGTTCTAAAGACTTGCTACCTCCCTGGTGTGATTCGTGACCTAGGCCTGCCTGTTGTTTAGCTGAAAGTTGAGCCAGTGAGTGAGTTCAGTTCCAGGCCTGAAAGGTGACCAGTAAATGGGGTCTTTAAAACATGAATTTGGTTTGTGTTCCATATTTTCATTCTATGCTCTTTGAGACGTTTGATTGTGTTTTCTCTCACAGTGGTCAGTAGTGGTCGCTGAGCCCCATCTAGTCCTTCTGATGTCAGGAATGTGAACACTGAGAAGAGTCATTTCATAATATGTCTAGGTGTTTCTTTTAATCTGACATGGAAGCATTAAGGATTTTAGGCAAAAAAATAAAGAGAAATATAGAAATATACTATATATGTGCCTACATCAAAAGAGTTCCTGAACAGATACAAAAGGCAAGACCGTGCTCCATGCTTGCAGTATAGAAATCAGCCTTAGTCCTTTGGCTGCCTGCAGAAGGAGCCCCATAACTGAATATAAGTAGTTATTTTTATTATAGACCCAATCAGAGGCAGCATTATTTAGTAGAACTTGCACTAAGAAGTATATGAGTGACGTCTGTATATTATCACCTTTAAATTCTGAAATATATCACTGTTTTTCCTTTTGTTTGTTTTCTCTCCCTTACTCTAAAGAGTATATCAAATAGCATGCTTCCAATCAGACAATATCCAGTTATTGCTTTTTCAGTTTTTGAATGAAATTTTGATTATCACAAACATATTGAATACATCTTATTAGGATATTTAGTTAGCTGCCATTCATTCAAGTAAGTCAGTTGAAAATAATTGTCTATAGGAGCCTGGTAGCTCCAGCACACTTTCTGTAGGAAATAGGAAGAAAGAAAATACAGGTAAAATTTTCTTAACAATAATTATCATTGAAGTATAATTCGCATTCAGACCATAGACTTAAAGGTCACTCAATGAGGAAGACAAAGCATGAATACTTTTGTCTTCAATTAGTCAAAGGCCCATTCATTTATTTTAATAAAAGGGGATGTACATTTGTACATATTGCACAATTCAGATAGCTGTTTATATCATTGGTTTGTAGATAAAAGATTGTACTGGATGATATGGTGAGACACTCAGCATCTTCCTTCAGAACTGAGTCAGTCATCTCTCTAGCGGCTGAAATTATTGTAAGTTCCTCTCCAGAAATTAACTCCTGCAAAAGGAATTTGCCTCACCAAAGGTTATGACTTCTGTGGAATAGCACACATCCATTGACCGGGATATAAAGGTCTTCCTCCTTTGATTCAAGGCAGGAAAACTCTGAAGGCTGGTCCCAATGCTAATGCTCCTCACAGCACTGATGGATGCTTCGCTTGTCATTTTACTGAAGTTCCTTCCTCTTTCTGCCCAGTACTACTACCCTCGCTACTTAAAAAGCTCAGAGATACAGAGTCTAGTCCCTACAGAACCCATTCTGAGTATGGTAATTGGTGCCAGGATGGTCTGAAGAAAACACCAACAATCTCACCTCAATTTTGCTGGCTGTAATTCATCCAAGGCAGATTTACTTATTCTTTTGGCAGTTCGTAGTATATTCAATATTCTTCCTCCACAGCATAATCCAAAAGCATTGGTTCTGATCCAATCTTCCGCTTTCATATGAATATAAGGTGAATGAAAGAATCCTGACCTGGGTCAACTGTACCTTAGTCTTCAAAGTGACGCTTTTACCATTTAACAATTTAAAGAAAAATTTCAGAAATTTCCCACAATGCAACAGGTCGTTTGATTTCATCATCGCTGTTTCCATGGTTGTTGACTGTGGATCCAAGTTTTTTATTTTTAATAATTTTATTGGGGGCTTATAAAACTCATTAAAAAAACCTGTTATTCATTGTATCATGATATTATTTATTGGTTCCATTGTGAGGATATTTGTTTTCTCTCAGTCACTTGGCCAGGTCTTCCACATAGCACAGACAAGTAAGCACCTCCAGTGTGGTATCTATTGAAACATTTCAATTGGCATTTGGTCAATTCCCGGAGACTTGTTTGTCACCAATGCTTTACCACATGTTGGACTTATTCTTTCAATACCATAGGTACTTGAGGGTATGTTGCCTCCTGCAGTGGTTGAATGCTGACCAATTATTTTCACCAACCCTCTACTTTAACAAGCATGGTGTTCTTCTCCAGAGTCTGGTCTGACCAAAGTATGGGAGACAAAGTCTCGCAATGCTTGCTTTCTAAGGAGTATTCTAACTGTACTTCCTCCAAGCACATTTGTACACTCATTGCCCTCATCCTCAAAACAATTGCTCTCCACTTAAGCCCCTGGCATCAGCTCCTCATTTTTTCCCTTCCCTCCTCATTTCCCCTCCCTCAAGAACCCTTGATAATTTATAAATTATT
>NW_022103952.1:262631-278047 GCF_000313985.2 Echinops telfairi
GTGGCCCCAAAGTCCACCTTCGGCATTCCCTGGGGAACCTCGCCGCTCCATTCCCTTGCTGTTCTGTTGCACTCCCTTAGTGTTTTGCCTCAGTGTGGTGGGATCTGATCGGGCGCAATTCCCACACCATCAGTGGTACTTTCAATATGCTTTGCTAATACAGATTTACCAAATGCTTCTCTGACCTTCTTTATGGTCCAGCTTTCATACTTATGAGATGATTGAAACTACTATGGCTTGGGTCAGGCTTACCTTAGTCTTCGAAGAGGCACCTTTGTTCTATAACACTTTAAATAGGTCTATTGCGGTAGATTTTCCCAGTGCAATAGGACTGATTTCTTGACTGTTGCTTCCATGAGCATTGCTTTTGGGATTCAGGTAAAAGGAAATTCTTGAGAACTTGGGTCTTTTCTGAAGTTTATAATGAAAGACAATAACCTTCAGCATGGATTTCAATTCGATGTAAAGAAAACAAAAAGCTTATCAGCTGAGCCAATGGAGTTGCAATCCACGTTGAAGGCTGTAGTCTTTGTTCTTCATTACTAAGTGCTTCAAGTCTTCTTCACTTTCAGCAAGCAAGGTTTTGTCATCTGCCTATAACAGGTTGATAATGAGCCTTCTTCCAATCTTGATACTGCTTTGTTCGTCATGTAGTTCAGCTTCCTGGATTATGTGCTCAGTGTATAGATTGAGTAAGTATGGTGACAGGAACAATCCTGATACATACTTTTGCTGATTATAAGCCATGTAAATCCGACTTGAATTTCTGGCAGCTCTCTGTTGATGTACTGCTATATTTGTTCATTAATTATCTTGTTTAAAATCTTACACGCATGTGGTATTCATGGTATTGTCAGGCCATGTCCGTATTCTTTTGGCCCACCTTTTTTTGAGATGGGCACAAATATAGATTCATACGGTTTCCAGTCGATTAACCCTTAAAGGTGATCCTTCTTTCTACTTTGTTCTTCCTGTGGAAGCTCTGCTGATACCTGCCCATTGTGGATGACACAATTTCCAGCATCACAGCAACATGCAACCCTCTACGGAGTCTATACTATGACCACTGGTGACTTTAATAACTACTTTGCAATAATGGACCAAATAAACCCTTTAAGCATTTCTCCTTTAGAGAGACCACAGTGTTAGTATTTTTCTCACTAGAGGACTATTTAGTGATACTGCAGGGAGATGTGGCTTCTATTGGTTCCAGTAGCTGCACCATAGGTCAGAAGTATGGGATTAAAACCACCCATTGGCAATGTGCCTCTGTCATCTGCCTGGTTCTCACGCAGAGAAACCATTAAACTCTTTTGCCATCCAATGAGGTTTACACCCCACCTATAATGAGGAGGTTTTCTATGAAGTTTGTTATTATTTGGACATGCTCCTCAATCAAAAGGCATCACACAGAGTTCCCTCACATCTTGGAATCAGTCTTTTATCATATCTTAATAATTATCTATATGAAACTCCTATTTCAATCCCAGTTTCTCTGAGCACCAGTACCTTTATAAACCTGAGCTACTAAACAGCAGCCCAAATAAGCCCACGTTATTCCTGAGGAGCACTTGATATGATACATGCACAGATATTTTGCTATGTGTAATGTTTAATACGAATGTGAGCTATTTTACTTTTATATTAATAATAATGCTAAATGATTGACTTTATAGACAAAATATATGATTACTGATTTAAAAAATGACTTGGTTAAATTATGTCACCACCATTCCTGATTCTGAAAAATGATCTGGTTGGTTGTGGATTATTTCCAAATTATCTTTCTCATTCATGCAGAAAAGTTGGCAATGCAAGCTGCAATGTGATGAAACATGCCCTTCCCGATCATAAAATTTTACTTAGAGGGAGACTTCTGACTGAAGGGCCATAAGCACATGATAAAGAGCCAAAGACTAGAGCACAAAATCACCCAAGCAAGTTTATAAAGCTTAGAAATCCCGGGCAGTTGATATTTATCACACAGATGAATGCTAATGCAACCAGGAAAATAACATCAGCTACAGATGCAGCTGTGAGGACTGTGCTGAGGGACAAGTCGTCTGTGCTTTTCATCTGCCAAAGGCAGCCTTTCAAGGGGGTGCCGGGTGAACTTCAGTGAGAGGACTAGGGAGAATGTAAACACTATTACCAACTTTGTCTTACCTATGAAAATGCTCAGCTTATATAATGCTTACATATATTACAGTAGTGCCATTTTTAATTGGTAAATGTCTTTGAAATATGTTCAAATATTCAAGTCCATAGTGGAAGCAGTAAACAAAACAGAGGGAGTCAGAAAATTCAAATGTACCTTTTTCTGTATCAAGGATACTTCTTTCAATTTTGACTGGTCAAAAGGTCACAGCTATTTCATGTTGATCATCTTATACCTAGGGTCTGATCTAACAACTCTCAATTTAGTGCCTCAAAGACCATTGAAAAACCAAACCCCGTTGCATCGAGTCAGTTCCTACTCGTGGCGACCCTAAAGGACAGGGTAGAACTGCCCCTACGCTTCCCAAGACTGTCACTCTTTATGGGAATAGAAAGCCTCATCTTTCTCCTTTGGAGCAGCGGTAATTTAGAAGTAAGACCTTTTGAATCACAACCCAACAAGTATCAAAGACAATAAACGTATGAAAATTAGAATGCTTGCCACTGGTAATATCTTAATAATTAAGTTACTCTGAAAGTTTACTTATTTATTAAATAAAGTTTCCGATTTAGTGATAAGGACATTTTTATGTTCTGGGAGAGTCAGTATTTCAGCAAATGAAAGTAATGTGAGGGGATTTAAAAAAAATTGTGGAAAAATTCTGTTATCTTTTAATCTCATGTTTGCATGAACTTTCTGTAACTCCCTCGTAGATAAATATTACTGCTACAAGTACGAGTTCTGAATCTGAATAAAAATGTGATTATATCTGATATTCTAGGTTGCTTTTTCTGGGAGCAATTTCTGAGACAGAGCCCAGAGACAAGCTGGAGAAGAAATTGAACTATGATGCAGGCCTGACAAAGCCTCAGTTAGACAGTATGGGCTAAGTGCCATCTTTCAGAAGGTCTCATGTTGGGCTATGGTGGCTGGGCCTTTAATCTCGCCCCCCCCCACCCTGCCCTCCCATTGGCTCAGGGAAGTATCTGGGTTGTTCCAGGAAGGATGTGACCTCTGACCAGGCAGCTGAGGGAAAGCCTGAAGAGGTTGCTAGCTGGAGGCTGCCTGCTGACCACACTCCTCGCAGCTGAGCAGCAAGTTCTTCCTTGAAGGTAGTTCTGCCTGGTGTATCTCCCTGGTCCACATCACAGGCTGAGAAATGCATATACTTCTCTCTATGCATTTGGGGGACAGCTCCTGTACAGTCAGTGTGTGTGTGTGTGTGTGTGTGTGTGTGTGTGTGTGTGTGTGTGTGTGTTTCTCAGGGAAACTGTGATTAGTGAAGCAAAGTACAGTCCTTAATGATGCAATTGGACTCTGAACGACGATGGAAGCTCATATCCTCTCTCCCTCCCTTTCTTTGTATATAACCCCACCTTCAGTTACTACGTTTGTTGGCCTGAGTGATTTACCTGGTGGCATGACCTGGATCCTCACCGTGACAATGCCAGAATACCTGGCCCTTTAATTCCTTAGAGTCCTGTGATCAATCACTGCACTTCCATCAGGGCCAAGTAATCACTAGGGCTTCCAACCCTCCAATTCCAACCAAAAGAAACCAACTCTTTACCACACAGTTGACTGCTCTAGAGGGTTTCCAAGACTGTAATATTTATGCCGACTTCCACATCTTTCTCCCATGGAGCCCCTGAGATTTCAACTGCCAACCTTTCAATTAGCAGTTAAGTGCTTTAACCATTTTGCCTGCGGGGTATCTCAGGACCAAGTAGTGCACCTGATCTTGGTTTTCAAGAGGAATATAGTTGTTTGTTGCTAATGGCATAGCCTTGTTCCAGAACCCCTGGATATGATTATTTTATTAGGGCTTGCCACTATTTCCACAACGGGTCTTTTCTCACTTTTGATAATGTCAACATCGTCAGGTCTGCCACACCTTAGGGCCCAAGCAGCAAAGCACTGTACAAGGCAAGCTGGGCTTGCTGTAGAGCCCTGGTGTTCTCGTCAAAGCTGAGAGCTTTCAGCTCACTCCATATTTAGGCAGGAGCTGTTTTCCTAGATGGGGAATATACGACTTTTAAAACCTGAAGAGATCCATTTATCTTCTACTTTGGAGGGGATATCCCAGCATGCCCCTACTAAAGAACTCCTGCAATTTTAAGGAATTGACGGAGTCTGACAGAATTTATCTCCTATCCCTAGGACTTGTGCATTCTTCCAAGACATCTGTGCTCGCCATCTCTTGCTTCCTTATAGGCTACCAAAAAGATTGTTACCATTCACCCCTGGCTTTCAGCTGTCTATTCCTCTACCTCAGTTGTTTGTTATTGTTCTGTAGAGAATAAATGGCGCGTGGCTAGAGTGCTCCAATCCCCTGGTCTTTTTCTTTTCTTCATGATTGATGCAAGACCACCCCTCCCCACTAAAGACACAAAACTCTGGCAATCATGATGGGTTTAATTTTTTGATACAGCCCATCCATGTAAAGTGTAAATTTTGATGTCTTTTCATATATTTGTAGTGCTATGCAGCCATCACCATATCATTTAATAATACACCCCCCATACCTATTGGCTGTTAGTCCCTATTCTCAGGCTTGAGTAACCTTGAGTTGACTAAACAGCTTTCTATCTTTATAAATTTGACAATTCTTGATGTTTTGTGTAAGTATACTTATATAATATGGAGTTTTTTGTCATTATCTTTTTTTCACTTGACATAATGTTCTTAAGGTTAATTCAGTGTTGTAGCTTGTATTAGTCATTTCTTCCTTTTCATTGCCAAATATTATTGAATGGTATGCACCCTACACATTTTCTTTATAAACTGATTTATAATTCATTGTTGTAATCTAGTTTATGGATGTTTAGGTTAGTTCTACTTCTATTTATACGAGTAATGTTGCTATAAGCAATCCACATACAAACTTTTGCATCGACGTAAGTTTTCCTTTCTCTTGAGTATATACCTTGGAGTGAAATTTTGGGATCCTATGTCTTAACTTTTTGAGGCAATGCTTTCCAAACAGATAGATCCCTTTCTAGTTCTGTCAGCAACGTGCAACGTTTCCAGTTTCTCTGTATCTTTGCCAATACTTGCTAGTGCTTCTCTTTTTGATTTAGCCACCCTGAAGTGGTATGTCATCATGATTTTGATTGTTTCCCAAACGACTAATGATGCTGACCTTGTTTTCACATGTTCCATGATCCTTTTTATCCTTTTCTTGTTAAGTAGCCCATATCTAGTCAATTGCACCTTCCAGGCGGCATTCCTCCCGTCTGGTTAAAAATGAGCATATTGCCATGAAGCATCATTGCCATGACGTCCTTTCCAGCCTTTAGTGACCACATAGGACAGAGTAGAACTACCTCATAGGCATCCCAAGGCTGTCATTATTACAGATGCAAACTGCACCGTGACCGGTGGGTTCAAACGGTTAGCCTTTCAGTTAGCAGCTCAACCTCTGTTCTACCAGGGCTCCCATTTCTACAGGTACACCTTCCTCAGTCCTCCCAAGTGACTTCTCACTGTTCACCAGCCCCCTTGTGCCAAGAGAGGAACTTTGGAGAAACTGTGGTTTAGGCATTGAGCTGCAAACCACAAGATCAGTGGCTTAAACCCATCAGCCACTCCCCAGGCAAAAAATAAGACTGCTTATGTAAACATCTGCAGCCTCTGAAACCCAATATAGGGTCGATACGGGTCCGAATGGACTCGACAGCAGTGAGTTTGGTTTGGTTAACCAGGGTCTCCCTATGCTCCACTTCTCATCAAGGAGCCTCAGAGGCAGGTGGATGGTGCGCGATCCAGCCCCCAAACACTGGCTGCTCCATAGGAGAAAAATGAGGCTTTCTACCCACATCAAGCACTGCAGTTTGAGAAACCCACAGGGGCAGTTCTGGAGTGTCCTACAGTCACTGTGAGTGGAAATCGACTGGATGTCAGGGCATGAGATTCTCAGATCATTACCCATACCAACTGTTACTGATCAGGTTTTTCAAAAAGAGATAGAAGACAGAGGTTGAAGTACATGGTATTTATTAGGGATCAGGATTGGTGAAGGAAATTGGGGGAAGGAGGGTTAGGCAGAAAAGGAAGTGATACTGTTGAAGGCATAGCAGTATTGGCCAACCAGGTGAGGAGTCCTGTGGCAACTATTCATCATCGTAATACCATGTTTTGGGCCCAAATGGTCAAGTCTTTACAGCCTTGCCTGCTTCACCCATCTCACTTGTGATTTCCCCAGCTGTGATCTCAAATTAGCCTGTTCTCTGCAGCTAAGGGCAAACCAGAAAGAGCTGGCAGTTGGAGACTACCTGCTCACTTCCCTCCTCAAAGCTGGTCAGCAGATATTTCCTTCCAGAGGGTGGCATATCACCATGTCTACCACATATGTCACACTTGGAGAAAATTCAAATTGTTTTATTTTATTAAGTAAGCTTTTGGTGGTGTTGAATCATCTCCAAACATTCAATAATTAAATGGTGAATATGATGTGTTGATAGATAACATATTTAGGGGTTAATTTCCTCTTTTCAGCTATTTAGTTATTTGCATATATTTATATCGTTGCCTATTAATCTTTTGGTAGAAGCACTAACGGTTTTTTTCCTGAAGAAACACATAAAATTGTATATTCTGAGAGGTTCTCCTGGCTTTGAACAAAGTAAAAGAGCTATTTATATTTCAGAATTTATTTCTCTTTCTCTTGCTTAGACTAGTGTCTTGGTGGTTTTTTTAATTGCTTAACACTCTTTTTTCCTAAAACCAGATACCAAACCCACTGACATCAAGTATATTTTGATTTATAGAGACCCTTCAGAGAAGAGTAGACTGGCTCTAGAATTTCGGAGGCTATACATCTTTATAGGATCAGGCAGCCTTGTTTTTTTTCTTCCTTGGATTGGCCGGTGGGTTTGAACTGTTAACCTTTGGGATAGCAGCCCAATATGTAACTTGCTTCGACACCAGAACTCCAACGTAAATTCAGATATTGCTTAAAATAATGTTCTCTCTTTTGAGAACTTTTGTCAGCGGCTGTCAATTAAATTCATGTTAAAGAGTTGATTGCAAAATGAAAGATAAAAATTCTACCATGAATTACATTAGCCCTGAGGGAGAACCATAGACACATTTCCCTTAAAAAAATCTTTTCTGTATTTTTACCTTTCGATATTGGGGCAGGGCTCTTTTAATATTCAATTCTGTGTTGCAAATGCACTGATCTTTCATGTCTTGGACAGTGACTCTTTGGTGTAGAATTGACTGAAATAAAATGTAATACAATATGCACTTTGAAGAACTTAAGTCAATTTAGGCAATTTTGCTAGCGTTTTCAGAAAAAGAAACTTATTTATAAAAGGCAAATCATATTGGAATTCCTGCCTTAGGTGGCAGGTACAAACCCATTTGGACTTAATACAAAGTAGCTTTCAAATCTGCTTATGGAGATGTGAATAACAAGAACAACTCCTCTCAATACACATTTATACATTGCTTACTAGGTGATGGCTCTCTCATACGACAGTATTTGACTTTTTGCCCGTACAAGTAGACATTTCCACTGATTTGCCTAATGGCTTCTGTATTTTAATTGCTTGTATAGTTGTTTAGCTAAAGAGGATCCAGGGTCCATCTCTTATTCTAAGTAATTTGCACTGGTTCCTGCTATCCACACTCTAACTTAGAGGTTTGAACATATTGTCTGAAAAATTTGAAGCACTCTTCCAATGAGTTGAAATGAAAGACAAACAAACGTGAATTGTTAGCCTCAAAAGGAACGAGTAAGTCCTTATCTAACCAATGAAATAAATACATACCCTCTAGACTTCTATTCCACATCTGAATATCTGGATAGCTGAAGGTACATTTTGTAATTTACTTCTCCTCTATAGAATTTAACACAGTGGATAATGTAAAGGACTGCAGTTGTCTCTAGGAGTCCATCTCCGCTACTTGAATAACAAAAATACGATACTTGTCATCCCCAAAAGCTGGAGTCGAATCATTGCCAAGGAACAGAATGGTACAGTTCCCCCTGCAGCAGCGACAGCTGTGCGCACAACCCATAATTTAGAAATACACTTTCTTGAAAAGTTGCCCTGATCCTGGCAGCACCTTAAATTGAGATAGCTTCAGTTGCATGACGTTTTATAACCTCCGTTTTTTTTTTTCCCTTTAAAATCAGGAAAGGTGAGCACCAGGGTTCTATCTTTTCACCATACTTATTCAATCTGTATACTGAGCAAAGAATCCTAGAAGTTGGAGTATATGACGAAGAATTCAGCATCAGGATTAGAGGAAGATTTATTAACAACCTGCATGATATGCAGATGACACAACCTTGCTTGCTGAAAGTGAGGAGGACTTGAAGCACGTGTTGATGGAGATCAACGATGACAGCCTTCAGTATGGATCATGATTCAACGTAAGTCACTGCCATCGAGTCAAAACTGACTCATAGCGACCCTCCTGTGGGTTTCAGAGACTGTTTATGGGATTAGAAAGCCCAGTCTTTCTCCCACCAGGGGTCACGACTCAATGTAAACTAGATCAAAACCCTCACAGCTGGACCAATAGGTAACAGCTGGTACATCAAGAAAAGATTGAAGTTGTCAAAGATTTTGTCTTGCTTGGATCCATAATCAAGGCTCATGGAAGCAGCAGTCAAGAGATCAAAAGACGCATTGCATTGGGTAAATCTACTGCAAGAACCCACTACAGTGTTGAAAAGCAAGGATGTTACTTTGAGAATTAAGATGTGCCTGATCCAAGCCTTGATATTTTTAATAGCCTCATATGCCTGTGAAAGTTAGACCATTAATAAGGAAGACAGAAGAAAAGTTGATATTTTTAAATTATGGTGCCAGTGAAGAATATTGAAAATGCCGGGGACAAACAAATCTGTCTTGGAAGAAGTAAAGCCAGAATGCTGCTAGATGCAAGAACAGCCGAGGTTTTTACTCATAAACTTCGGATACGTTGCCAGAAAAGACCAATTCCTGGAAAAGGACATTGACCTTCATTAGTAAAGTGGCGTCTCCGTGAAAAAGAGGAAGGTCTTTGATGAGATGGATGGCCACAGTGGCTGCAGCGATGAGCTCAAACATAACAACAGTTGCGAGGATGGCAAAGGACTAGACAGTGTTTCACTCTGTTGCTGAGTTTGAACTGACTCAACAGCATCTAATAACATTTTTTTCATCCACTTCAACGTTCAAATAAAAGGTTGGACACGATTTACATTGCCGTGATAACTCTTTTATGAAATATAGCTGTAGGGATAAATGTACTTTGTATCATATTATGTTTGGAAGTATTATCAAATCATTAGTTCTGTATTCTTCTTCCTATTATCCTATCCTTGAGTTTATTTGCTGTGATACTAGGTGACAGCCTTGGTAGCAGAAGTACACCTTTGTTTCTCGTTTATTAATAGAACCTCTAAAGAACTCAGGATTACATAGCTATGATTATGGAAAACGAGTACTTTATTTACCCAAACCATGTTTATCTATGTCATGTATATGTAGCTTAAATAAATAAAAGGTGCCCATCAACTGATAAATCAAGGTTAATTCATAAATTGGAGTAATGAACTTTCTAGTAAAACTGACTAAAATAATCTTACCAATTTTTCTGAGATAAAAGGTTTTCTTTTCATAAAACTCCTTCCTTCAAACCAAGCTTCAAAGCTTGTGAGCAGACTTGGTTTACTCCTACCTGTAGTGCCCTTCTTGAGAATCCTAAATTGGCCTGATAATATGCCATGAATCAAAGCCTTATCTTTAAATAAATAATTTAAAAACTATATTTTTCTAAATAAGTCATTCATCCTGAATTATGACATTACAGATCTTTTCCTCTGGCCAGCACTATAACTTAAAAATGAATCTCAGTTATAGCAGTGAAAAGGTAGGTTATTTATTTCTTTGTCCTTTTGACATTTTCATTCAATTAACATGCATTTGGAACAAGGAATAGATGTGTAAAGTGGTTGGCTTTCCATTCCTAATTCTCCTCTCTCTTCTATCATTTTCCCCTAAGCCTTTGCAATGTAAAATACATACAGGGAAGCTAATTGTTAAACTCTGCTGTCAGGAACAGATTGCTGCCTAGAAACCAATTCATCATCCATTTATTAAGTGTCCATTATGAACAAGCCATTCTGTTAGGGTTCAAAGATGAAGAGAACATCTTCTTACTCCCACTAAAAGAAATTATAACTGACTCCACTTTTACATACTGCCTACAGGTTTCTACTAACCATTACTAATCCCAATAGCATGCTTCTCTTTTAGATTAAGAGTAGATATATTTGTATGAATCTCTGCTAATTGCCCGCTCTCAGATTGCTTTGAAATCCATTTTTGTTGCTTTCAGCTCAGATCTATTTCCCCTATTTCTAAATGAAAGAGCCCAGTCATCTACAGACAACAGCTGGACCTAGTGAGCTGATAATTTGATCTGAGCTCTAGCTGACAGGATGAATTTCTATCTTATAACCATAGGTTCCAGATCAGACATCCACATTTTCAATAGTCGTGTTGAACAGTTTCCTTTCTTTCTTTCATTGATTTATTATTGTTTAATACTTGACACTTCATATACTTTCTTGTATAAGGGAGTGTATAACTTCAGGAGATTGTGTTCACAAAAATTATTTAAATCTAACTGTTGAACTTGTGGTCAAATAGTTGGATTCTAATAAAGAATACAGGGGTATGTATAAAAGTATTTCTACTAGGGCTCCAAAATACACATGTTTATTCCAAACAAAACGTGTTTTAAGCATGTCTGTGATCAGTGGATGACTGTAAAGAAATTCTTTCAGTAACACACTTGTAGTCTCATTAGGGTGGCTTCAAACAAACAAACAAAAAAGTGAAAACAAACCAATGGTTTCTGAGTGTATGTACTGGGCCAGTGCAATTCAAGGCAGAAAGGTAACCCCAGAAGGTTACAGTGACAGCTTTTTAGGATTCTCAAGGGGTAGTCTTGATAGATTTTCTCTAAAGATGTTCCCTGGGGCTTATTACTGAGAAATTTTAAGAAAATTAAAGGCTGCCAGGAGAGGCGCACCATAGAATTTTTTCCATCATAACAATGACCCATCGTAGTAAGGGCTGCCCTATGAGGACAAACTGGGAGACCATACCCAATCTACCCTAATATCTGGAACTTGATCCTTTCGACTTTTTCGTCCTCAAACTCAGTGGACATTGAAAAGGAACATAACTTGAGCCCCTTGAGGCTGCTGAGCTGCTATTTTGATGTGGTATAAATGGAAGAATGTAGAACTTTGCAGAGAAGGGGCAGAGAAATGAGAATACTACCTCGAGAAGGGTATAGACCTAGATTGAGGATGTGATAAGAAATGCTATAGTCTCATTTTGATAGTTTTGTTCAATGAAGGTTTCTATGATTTTGTAGCAATACTTTCTGACTGACCCTCACAGTGTAGAAATGAGGTTTTAGATAGGATAAAACATTTTCCAAAATTACACAAAATAAAACATACTCAACGTAGAATGCCAGTGTGTGTCAATGTGACAAAGGTAGAATAGAAATAATAAAATTGAATAAAACACTTAAAATTTTGGTTACATTTCATGACACCTGTTTAATGTTTGGAGGTGTTTTTTTTTTAGACTCAGTTTTAATTTTCTTCAGTGTATTATGCATAATAAGGTTACTGATCTGTCCTTCTCAGAGTTATTTTATGGATTAAAATATATAATAGTTTAGGTCGATTCATATGAAATTGCCAAGATTCCACTATTTGACAAGCTTCAAAGGTTGTCCCTTTGAGTTTCTGCTCCTGGGCAATCTTTATGTAACTTGGCAACTCTGTCCCTCTTTCTATTCAGCTCATTTGCTGGTTTAATCTCTTTAATCATGCAAAATCAGTTACCTTCACAAAGACAACACATTCCCATCTAGTTCTTCTGATCTCAGGGCTATGTCTGTGTCGTCCATTAGCCCGTTGTTTCCTTTAGATTTTACCTCTCTTCTTTCATCCCCAGACAGGGAGAGACAAATAGTGGCATCATAGATGGCCTCTGGCAAACTTTGAAGGGCTCAGGCACTACTCAATATAGAACATGGTCTTTGTGAATTATGTTATGCCAATTGACTTGGTATTTCTTGAGACTATCATCCTGATCCCCCAGGTCCAATGACTCATTCCTTCAATGCGTTTGGTTATGCCTAAGAAGTTGGTTTTTTTTTTCCTAAGAAGTTTTAATAACTTTGACCCTGTATGCTTCACCACATTCATAGATGCATTTGTAACAAAGGTAAGTAAGTAAACAAGTAAACAAACAAATACCTCTGAGACAGAGGAGTACTACTCCTGTGGGTTTTCGAGACTGTACCTTTTCATGGGAGTAAAAAGCCTAGTTTTTCTCCTGCAGAGTGGCTGGTGGTCTTGAACCTTGGGCCTTGTGGTTAGCAGTTCCATGAATCGCCTACTACACTACCAGGACTACGAACAAAGGTAAGTACACATATAAAAATATTCTCTGTCAAACATATATATTTGTGGGTCTACTCTTTTACCTGTTCAGCCTAGGTGCCTGTTCAAACATTTTCTCATAGATCACCACTATTGCAGGATTGTGTATATAACAGTATTTGCCTCTGTTGCCTTTAAGTCTTGCAGACCTCCCAGTGCCTTCCCCTGCCTCCATCATTTTTTTCTAGTCTCCCTCTTATTGTATATTGCCTTCTCCTTCACCCAAGGTCACACTTGTCTACTTTCTATTCCCTGACTTCCTTCTCATCCTGGTAACCATCAAGTAACTTTTCTTGTCTTTTTGTAATAGAATATTTCCACTTCTGTGATTGAATAATTTCACTCCGCTTAATGTCCTCCAGGTTCATGCATATTGTGAGATGTGTCGCAGATTCGCCATTACTCTAATGGTGTACAAGTACCAAGATTTCTTTATTCATTCTTCCTCTGCTGGGCATTGAGGTTGTTTCCTTCTTTTTACAATTGTGGATAATGCTGTGAGGAACATGGGTGTGCATATAGCTATTTCTAGAGTGGCTCTTATTTCTCTAAGCGATATACCAAGTAGAGGGATTGCTAGGTCATATGGTATTTCTGTTCCCCACTTCTTGAGGAAATGCTAGACCACTTTTCACAGAGCTTTCACCATTTCACAGTCCCACCAGCTGTGCCTGAGGGTTGCCGTCTCTCTGCAGTTTTACCAGCATTTGGCATTTTCTTTCTTCTCCTTTTTAAAACTGGGGTGAGGTGATATCTCATTGTTATTTTGATTTTCATCTCTTGAGAGACTAATGATCCCCGACATTTCTTCATGCATTTGTTGGCTGCCTCAGCATCTTCTTTGGTGAAGTGTCCCTTCGTGTACTCTGTCCATTTTTTAATTGGATTATTTCTTTTTCTTGTTGAGGCATTGAAGCTTTCTATATATTTTACAGATTAGCCCTTTGTCTGATAAGTCACTCCAAAAACGTTCTCCAGTCTATGGATTCTCTTTTGAATCTTTTGATGCACACGTGTCTAACTTTTGGGAGGCCCCAGTCATCTAGTTTGTTTTCTGTTCTTTATGTTTTTCATTATGTGTGATAATATTTTCTGACATATGAGGGCCCCAGTTTGTTTTCCCATTGATGGCCTTTATAGTTCTAGGTCTTATATTCAGATCTTTGATCCATTGTGAATTCCTGTTCATATAGGATGTGAGATATGGGTCTGGTTTCATTCTTTTGGGAGAAAGAGGAGACTTTCTACTCCTATAGCTATAGTCTTGGTAATCCACATAGGCAGTTCTACCCTGCCCTGTAGGGTCATTGTGAGTCACAATCAACTCAATGGTAGTGAATTTTGTTTAGTTCATTCTTCTGAAAATGAATATCCAGTTTGGCTAGTACCTTTTGGTAAAGATAATATCTCTTCCTTATTTAATACTTTTCAGTCCTTCGTCAAATATCAACTGTCAATAGGTGGATGGATTTACTTCTGGCTTCTCAATTATGTTTCTTTGTTCCGTGTAACTATCATTGTGCCAATACCAGGCTGCTTTGACTACCATTACTGAGTGGTATTTTTTGAGATCAGAAAGTAAGAGCCCTACTACTTAGAATTTAAGTAGTTCCTTGATTATCTGGGGTCTCTTTTCTTACCATACAAAGTTAGTGTTTAGTTTTTCTCTCTGTTTAAAAAATGATTCTAGAATCCAGATTGATATTGCTTTATATCTGTAGGTCACTGGGCAATATTGTAATTTCACAATCTTATGTCTTCGCATTCATTAACATGATATATTCCGCCATTTATTAGATCTCTTAGTTTCTTCTAGAATTATTTTGTAGTTTTCTTTGTACTAATCTTTTATTTCTCTAGAAATATTTATTTCTATATATTTCATCTTTGGGGTGTCTATTGTAAATGATATTGCCTTCCTGAGTTCCCCTTTGGAGCTCTCTTTGTTAGGGTAACAGATGTTTGTATGTTGATTGTGTACACTGCCTCTCTGGTGAATCTTTCAACCATTTTATTGTTGAGTGTTTGGGATTTGCTGTATAGTGGATCTGCAAATATGTAGAGTTTTACTTCTCTGCCAATTTTCCCATCTTGTCTTATAGCTCTGGTTAAAATTCTCTGCACACAATGAATAGGAGTGGCACCCTTGTCTAGTGTTTTTTTTCGCAATGAGAATGCTTTCAGTAATGTTGCTCATTAATTTTGTACATATGTTTTTCAGTGTATTGAGCAATTTCCCTTCTATTCCTGTTCTGTAAATTTTTAAAATCAGGTATGAGTTCTGGGTTTTGTCAAATGCCTTTTCATTAATTGATATGATGTGTGTTTTTTTCCCATTATTTTATTTATGGTGGATTATAGTGTGTTTTTCTAATGTTAAACCATCTTTGCTTATCTAGTATGAATCCATTTCCTGACAATGTATTAGTTTTGAAATAATTTTATTGGATTCCATTGAGAAGGATTTTGTTAGTAATTTTAGTACCTATGTTCTTGAGGAATATTGGTCTATGTTTTTCTTTTCTTTGTATTGTCTCTGCCTGGTTTTGGTATTAGGTTTATGGCCACTTCCTAAAATGAATTTGGGAGTTTTCCATCCTATTCTACACTCTGGAATAGTTTGAGTTGAATTGGTGTCAGCTTTCCTGTGAATGTTAGAATTTACCAGTGTAGTAGTATAGGCCCTGATATTTTTTATTGTTGTTGGTAGTTTTTTTAAAATCATTTTATTGGGGCTCATACAACTCTTATCACAAGCCATACGTACATCAATTATGTAAAGCA
>NW_022103952.1:279069-285285 GCF_000313985.2 Echinops telfairi
TTTGTTACAGGTTTGTTCAGGTTTTCTACTTCATTCGTATTAGTTTACGTAAATAGTGTGCTTCTAGAAAATTGTCTATATTCTATATTTCCAAATTTGTTGGACTGTAGTTCTTCACAACCCCCAAACCAAGCCTATTGTCAGTGAGTCAATTCTGCCTCATAGATATCCAATATAGGTTTTCTGGGATATTGTAAATCTGTATAGAAACAGAGTCTCATCTTTCGCCAGTAGACACCTTTTGCCCTGTGGATTTGAACTGCCTACCTTGTGGTTAGTAGTCCAGTGCTTACCTGATGGTGCCACAAAGGCTCCTTTATGTTGTTGTAGTTGTTGTTAAGTGGGAGACCCTATGCACAACAGAATGAAACAATGCGTAGTCCTGTGCCATCCTCACAATTGTTCTTAGGCCTGAGCCCATTGGTGCATCCACTGTGTCCATCCATCTCATTGAGGGTCTTCCTCTTTTTCACTACCCTGTAACTTTACCATGCTTGGTGTCTTTCTCCAGGGACTGGTCTCTCCTGACAATATGTCCACAAGACAATATGTATTGTGGATTATTTCTGTTGTTTTTCTGCCTCGTTCTACTCAAATCTTTATTACTTCTACCAAAATCTTTATTACATCTTTTCTTCTGGAGTCTGTAAGCTTATTTTGATGTGCTTTTTCTAATTGTTAAAGAGACGAGGTTAAAGTGGTGAATTTGCTTCTTCCTTCTTTCTTGATGTGTGTGTTTATTGCTGCTGTAAATTGCCATCTGAGTACTACTTTTGTTGTTTACCATAGATTTTGGCATGTTGTGCTTTAATTCTTATTTGATTCAAGGAATATTTCTGTTAATTAAAAAAAATTCTTCTACTACCCAGTAGTTTCTAACCAGAGTGTGACTCAATTTCTGTTATTTTTTGTTCCCCTTGCCCTTGGTCTTCTTATTGTTGATTTCTAATTTTATAGCGTTGTGATCTGATATTCTTTGTAATATCTCCATGTTTTTAAATTTATTGAAGTTTGCTGTGTGACCTATGATATCGTGTGGAGAATTTTCCATCTGTGTTGGAAAAGAAGACATATTGTGTTGGTTGAAGTGTTCTGTATATGTCTATGAGGTTAAGTTGATCGATTGTGTTGTTTTGTTCTTCTGTGTGTTTGTTGAGTTTCTTTCTAGTTGCTCTATCCTTCATCAAAAATAGTCTTATTACAATCTCCTACTATTCCTGTAGGATTGTCTTTTTTTTGCCTCAATTTTGTGAGTTTGCCTAATGTATTTGAGGCTCTTTCACTGCATGCATAAATGCTTATTATGGTTATGTCCTTTTGTTCAATTGATCGATTAATTATTATATAATGCCCTACTTTGTTTCTCATGTTGTATTTTTGCCTTAAAGTATATTTTACCAGAAATTAGTATTTCCACTATTGCTCTTTTTTACTGTGATATATGTTTTCATCCTTTGGTTTTTATTCTATTTTTATTTTTGTGTCTAAGGTATGTCTCTTGTAAACAGTATATTGATGGACCCTCTTTTCTTATTCATTCTGCTACTCTCTATTTCTTGACAGATGCATATAATTCAGTGATTATTGGAAAGCCTAAATATATTGTTGTCTTTTTGTGGTGCTGCTAGTTTCTGTATTCCACATAATTTTCTGTGCTGATCTCATTGTGTTCATGGATTTTCTTGTCATTGACTTCATTGCTGTTGGTTTAATGTTTATGCTTTTCTTCTTTTTATTTCGATGAACTTTACCCATTTTATTTGATGTTACCCTGGAAGTTAGTAATTTCTTCCCAAGTTTGAAAACTGTTCTTTCTTGAAATCGACTTGACTTCCCTCCATTTGAAAGTTCTATCGGTACACTACTTCTTTTATTGATTTTGTGATTGTCTTTGTTATAAATAGATATATCTGGTTCCTTATTTTCTCTGTTATAGGCTTGTTTTACTTTGGATATTTCTATATCTGGGTTGACTTCTGTGTGGTGTTCTCATTTATATTATTTTCATTTTGTTATCTACTGCTGTTGATTCTCTGTCCAAAGAACCCCCCTTAGTCTATTTTGATATATTTTGCTCTGGAGTTTATAAATTTCTTTAATGTCTATTTATCTGGAAATGTCCCAATTTTCTGTCATATTTGAGGGATTGTGTTGCTGAGTATGTGATGCTTGCTTGACATGTTTTTTCCGGAGTTATATGTTTGCCATCCCATTGCCTTCTTGGCTGTATGGTTTCAGCTGAATAGACAGAGATTAGTCTTGTTGGTTCCCCATTTGTAGATATGACAGAAAAGAAACCAGACAAAGAAATGATGGGTGGGGAACCTGGTATTGGTCAGCACTGTCTGCTAACTAGCTCAAGGGGTGAGGTGGAAGATGCAACCCTGGTCCTAGATGATTTTCTGCCATTGTATATGTTAGACTAACACTTCTGCTGCTGGTAACAAGTTTTGTCTTCATCACCTAATGCTACTATAACAGAAATACTACAGCTGAGTGTCTTTAACAGACAGAAATTATTTTCTCACAGTTTAAGAGGCTGGCATTCCAAATTCAGCATTCTGCGGCTAGAAGAAGGCTTTCTTTTTTTTCTGGTCTTCTCTGGGGAAAGGTCCTTGCTTCTTTTAATTTCTACTCTTGAGAAATCTTCATATGACTTGGCATCTCTCTTTCCTCACCTCTACATATTTCACTTGCTTGTTTAATCTCTTTTTATGTCTCAAAATAAATTGATTTTAGACACACTGAACAGTAATCATGTTAATTAACATAACAAAGGCAACTCATTCTTAAATGGGATTATAGTCACATCCATAGAAGTTAGGATTTACAAGTGTTTTAGGGGGACAGGATTTAATCCTTTATATACCTCAACCTGCAATATATAAAGCACTTTCTACAAAGAAACCACTAAATAACTGGCAGTTATTGATATTTCTCATGGAAGCTGGTATGTTTAGAATTTTCCCTCCCACAGCATTCTCCCCCATCCTCCAAGACTTGGTATTGGCAAGCAGATCTGTAGGTACCGTGATGACCGGGTTTCACTTTAAGTGTGCTCTTTCTTATCTCAGAAAACTTTAGAATTTACTGCAAGTTTATGGGTGGTGGTTCAAGGGTATGTCATAGGGGAGGGAACAGGGGAGAAGGGGAAAAATTGATGGATGCTTCTGTGACCTATAAACTTAGATACAGATGAAAGCTAGGGTATACTAAAAATGGGAAGATGCTGTTATTAAGTGAAGAGGCATCTGGGGCTACCCTCCGTTCTGAAGAATCCAGCCAATTCAGAAGTTAGAGGATGGAAGTCCTTTGGGCTAGTCTTTTCTTTATCTCATTCCTTTTCATTCTTTCCATCACTGCTTTGATAACTGACCACCCCTCCCCACTGCCTGTCTGGTGCATAGATTTTTTTACATTGTCCACTAAATGAACAGAGTATTTGTGAAAATTCAAGGGAAGCTGTGTGACTTACTTCTTCCTCTCTCTACAACTCTTCTTACAATTGGGACGCAAGGCAAATCCTCTGAAGCAACCAAAAGGAAAACAATGAATGTTCAATAAGAGAAAGATAAACATAGGCCTAGTAGAGTCCGCTCAGGTCCGTTCTCCTCAAATACATTTACAATTTCCCCACAACATTTAAGTCTTCATTCAATGCATATTTATTACCATCCCAAATGGACTATAAGCAGCTTAGTGTCATGGGCCGCACAACATGTGTATGTGTTCGTCTCTCACCATGTCACGTAGGTCATCTTTCCACAAATTTGTAACGCTAAAGATCAGTAAAACATTATTTACTTTTAAAATATCTGCTTTCAAATGTCATGAGTCTCTAATAGACAGGGAAATCTTCCTCCTGTTTTATCTATTTTGATAAGCCATTTCCTCTTGCTTGCAGCTCTTTCTAAGTGGAGCAATATCCTACTGACAATATCCTCTCATATGCTTGAAGATATCGATTAAGCTTGGATAGCTTCCTTTGTTGTGGCTCAATAACCTGAATTTCTTCACTTTTGTTCAAGATGTAATTTCCTGTTCTTTAGTCTTTTGACTTCATTGTCTTTGGATCTTTTCCAGTTTTACCCATATGTTTTTAGAAATGGATAGATAGAAACGTCACCTCCAAAAGTTCCCAGGCAAAAGCTAAATGATTAACCGGTTCCCCTTATCAAACATTAGCTCTCCTCAGAACAAGTAGAAACAATGCCTTTTTTTAATATAACGTGTTTGAATGAGGTGCAGTTCATGCTTGACCAGGGTGGCCCTCAGGCTTTACTAATTAGTGCTAGAGCGCTGAAGCTGTTGAGAAGAAGGCCACGCTCCTGGCTTCTGGTTTTGCATAGGAAAACGATCTCATGACTCCACGCGTAGGGGACCATGATGGGTCTTGTGCAACCAAAGAGGGGTACTAAGTCTATGCTCCTTCCCCTTAAATCTGGGATGGTCTGTGATGGCTTTGATCAAAAACATTAAAAATCCTCCTTGGACCATGGAGTTGCCATGTCAGTGTTACACAGAGTAAAAGAGTTGTCCTGACAAGCCCTGTCTACATTCTTAACTTGTAATATTTTGATAAACCATCATAATAAATTGTTTTTAAAGCCACTAATGTGGATATGGTTTGTTTTGCCACAGTAGATAACCAATAAAAGAAGGAAATACAGTTCTCTCATTTGTCACATTACTGGTTTATATCTATATGTCCTTAATCATCCCTTAACGTCTAAGTACCTGAAGAAAGGGCAGAGGGGCCACATCTGGCCTCCTCAGGTCTCAGTAGGGAGAAGGAGAATTCAGTTCTACACAGGCCCACAGCCATTTGGAACAAGGCAGAGTTCAGACTTGCTTCCACCTCCTTCCATCCTTCTTTTAGCCTATGCTCACACCAGTAGAACCATTCCTCCCATAGAACTCGACTTCTCTACTGGATGCAATAATATTCTGCAATGGCCACACAGATTCACAATGCTAGGGTTCATGAGGGAAGACAACAGATCGCAAAATAAGGATATAGAGAGAGTTTTGTCCATGGCAACTCTTCTCAGTCAGCTGCCTCAGCCACGCAGTCCCTTGAAGCTCTGTCTCAGAATCTCAGTGTTGCTCCTCTGCTCTGTCTCCCTTAATTGCTGTGGCCTCTGGTGCCTTTGCTGCCTCAGACACTTTAGAGAGGATCTCACATGTGCTTCCTTGGTGACTCTGTTCTGAGGGTCTCTGTTCCTTCTTCTGAGCTTGCTTTATGATACCAGAGGAATGGCAAAACTGACTAATCCTTGAGTATAGAGTCCTCTATACATTATTCCACCACCTGTCTGTCAGTTTGTCAGACTGTGGTGGCTTGTGTGTTGCTATGATGCTGGAAGCTATGTCACTGGTATTTCAAACGCCCACAGGGTCACCCAAAATGAACAGGTTTCAGCGCAGCTTCCAGACAAAGAAGGATTCGGCCCCCCACTTCCGAGGAAGAAGCAGCTGAAACTTAAAAAAAAAATCATTTTATTGGGGGCTCATACAGCTCTTAGCACAATCCACACATCTATCCATTGTGTCAAGCACATTTGTAAACAGCTGAAAAATGTATGCAGTTTGAAACATTGTCAAATATATTGTGGGAGATACTGATAGAGGCTGGGTCCTGCGGGCCCAAGGACACTGGAAATGTAACTGCAGAGGAGCTGATTTCTGGGAGGGAGGTTAAAGCACGGGACAGGAGCCTGTGGAAGTGGAACTTTCAGGGTCTTCAGTTGCCGATGGGGCACAACTCAAGCTGAAGGAAAACAGTTGCAAAAATATTCTCACGATCAAAACGTGAAATGTGTAAACTATAAATTGAGGAAAATAGGAAGTAGTAAAGAATGAAATGGAACACATAAAGATTGATATCCTAGACCTTAGTGAGCTAAAATGGACTGGTATTGATAATTTTGAATCAGAAAATCATATGATTTGCTATGCTGGGAATAACACAACTAAAATGAGTAACACCATCAAGAGGAGTGGCATGGCATCCATTGTCAGAAAGGACCTCGTTAAAGCATTCATGAAGTACAGTGCTGTCTGTGATTGGATTCTGACTATTCACTGTCAAGGAAATCCAATTAATAAAACTATTATTTCAATTTATGCATCAACCACAAGAGCTAGGGATGGAAACTGATGAATTCTACCAAAGTCCTCAGTCAGAAATTGATCAAACATGCAATCAAGATGCAT
>NW_022103952.1:286614-288975 GCF_000313985.2 Echinops telfairi
GTTCTCATCTTAAGCATTCTGAGTATCCATGTAAGAAGTACAAGCACCCTGCTGCAGAGAATGCATGGGGACAAAATGCGATGTCTCCATTGTTAAAGGATTAATGTGAGTTCTACTGCAAGCTGTTCTAAGTCAAAGGGTTCATTGTAGTGTTGTAGTGTCACATATATATATACAGAAGGATAATTCCTGACTTACTTTTGCTACAAAAATAAAGCTATATTGTGATGTGATGGGGAAGGTAGTTCGATGTGTGCATGCGTGGGAGAGGAAAAACTGCATCATTTCTCAGTGTTCCTTACCGGACACATATGGATCAATGGATGCTGTTTGCTAATTTTATGGGCATTGAAACAGAGCTGTTGAATGAGGATTCTATGGTCATGCTATTGGTAATAGCATTCACCATGGCTTGACTATATGAACTCCCACATATTTTCTGAGAACTTTCCAAGTCTCAAATCATGATCTGAACCAGCAGGTTTTATACAGCAGTGTCTCTAATCAATGAACAGAACTTAATCCTCCTGGAATAATCGGCCCCTATTGGTTACTGTAAAAGAAATGAGGTTTCATATCTTATTGGTTCACTTGATTCTAAAGTCAACAAACCACAAGATTTTGTTCCTATAGACTCCGCTCTTCTTTTCTTCTTTTTATTTCAGTGTTTCAGTATAGCTAGTAACACACTTCCACCATCAATAGGCACAAGCACAAGCATTTTTCACTTTAATTGCCCCACAAAAGGTTGCCCTATGTACTCTATTCACACACCTCTTATATACACACCTCTATACATACATGTATATATGAAATCACACACAGGCATGTGTACACAGAATCACATATACACAAGGACATCCACATCCACACTATCCAACACACACAAAACCACACAGATATGCATGCATACTAACAATTATAGTGGTAAGCCAGTTGCCCTGAATTTCTTGGTGTATTGATCCGCTCTCATATCTCACAGGCGTTCCTGGTATAATGGGACTAATGTTGCTCTTTCTGAGGAACACATTTAAGCCCAATACCTCATATCAAGGACAGCATTTGTTGCTGACTTTTGCAAGCCCCTTGAGGGCCACTAACAATATGACCACACAATCATGCGATTTTGTAAGAGTTTCACATTAAGATTACTTTTTATAGTTCACTGTTTCTTTCCGTTGTGACTCTATTTCACATTCCCCCCTCGGCCAGGTGCCACTGGAGTGGCCGATAACCTTTTAGGGATAGGGTTAAGATTAAGGTGAGTTAGAAAACATTTACTTTGAATTTGCTCTGATATTAATGTGGCTTTATCCTCCTGTTCGACTAAGGCTATATGTCACCATCCTACATAACCCTGGCTTCCAGGAATCCGTAAACAGTCCACGGTACTGATAGGAATGTGCAGGAATTGTGATATGAACGTATTCTATGGACTCAACTGGAAAGTTTGTAGACACAAACCAAAGACCAAACCCATTCCTATTGGATGAATTCAGACTCATTGTTACCCTCTAGTACAGAGTACAAGTTGTTTGTAAGCTTCCCACGGCTACAATCTTTATGGAAACAATCTACCAACTCCTTCTTCCACAGAGCAGCTGTGGGGGGCTTTGAACTGCCAACTTTTGGGTTAGTAGCCAAGTGCTTAACCGCTGGGCCACCACAGCTCCTTTGAAAAGTTGCTGATTAGGGAGGAGAAACAAGCTTTGAAATATAGGAATATATTAGGTAGCATAGAGTGTGCACTGTATTTTTTCTATGGAAGCCATGTAAAAAGGGATACAACTAAATTTCCATTGGTGTGTGTGTGTGTGTGCGTGCACGTGCATGCAAAAACCTACAGCATTATCATGAACAGCTAGTAAGACTTAGAAAGTTACCTGACTTCTTGCATCCTAAACATTGGATTTTGCCTTTAGTATATCCATTCTGATGAAGCAACAAAACATCCTGACTTTGTCGGAACCAACTGTGAGAGTTCTAGACGCAGCAGTACATAAAAGTACCCCACAAACAGATACAGAACCGAACAAATAAATTTCCTAGTGACCCATCATCTAATATCTCCTCAATAAGTTAAAGTATGTCATTTGATTATACATTTCACTTAGCACAATACAATGTGAACTATAATTTAAAAAACCATTGAAATCATTCTCCTATGGCGTCTTCCTTCACACACACACAAACACATATATAAATATCATTTTTAGCATGGTTCATGGACTGTCGTTAATAATTTCAGGTACCAAGAGTAGAAAGCATAGAAAACGTGCATTTGGAGAGTTACAGGGCCACTTCAACTACCTACTTAGTGTATGAATTTGTACAAGTCTGTGAAATGATTCTGGGCCTTTA
>NW_022103952.1:289350-290951 GCF_000313985.2 Echinops telfairi
GGGAAATAGCAATTAGGTATCCTTCCTGGTTATATTAGAGATACATTAAGTCAATTCAGAGAGGCTTTTCTAAGAAAAATGCTGTCCATTAGATGGAAATAAAGATTTTTACTTAAGATTGAATTTATCATCTATTATTTTGGAAGTGGTTCTGCATTGGGCTGCTAACCAGGAAGTTAGCAGTTCATCAGCTACTCCGCCAGAGAAAGATAGGACTTTCTATTCCTATAAACCCACCGGTGGTGTTCTACCCTGCCCTATCTGTTGCCCTGTTTCTAAATGGACTCGATGGCAGTGAGGTTTTTGAATCCTTATTTTGCAAATACAGCTATTATTGCAGACAAGTGAAAAGTGTTGCTTTTGTTCCTTCTATTTAGACGGTAGGATAACGTTCTAACTATAACTGTAGGATACATTTACCATAATTCTATAACATCTCTGAGTTGTCAGAGGACATACTGACATATAGGTATGTTAACAGAGAAAGCTGGTTGCTAAGGACTCTTTCTTCCACCAACACTCCTCCCATTCGTGCCTTGGAAATGAAAGATTACTGCAAAATACGAATTAGGCAAATAATTAAACCAAAAAACCAAACTCACTGCCAACGAGTCGATTCTAAGGATAGACTGGACCTATCACTGTGAGTTTCCCAGACTAGAACTCTTCACAGGAGTAGAAAGCATCTTCCTTTCTCAGAGCAGCTAGTAGTGCTGACCTCGTGATTGGCAGCCCAAAGCAAACCCTCTACCCACCGGGGCTCCTTAAAATAATTAAAAGCAAGGTTTCTATGTCAATATTAAAGAAATTGAGGAAGAATAATTAGCAAAGTCTCGAGTAGGAGGAAGTCATGATTTTATTAAGGTAGTTTATTTACAAAATTAAATTTTAATGGATTATAAATCAAAGTAGTATGTGCGCTAAATATGTATATATGCACACATATGTAGTCATTTTTACTAAAATTCACAAGTAGCAATTCTCTTGTGCTTGCATTTATCACGAAGGTCTGAATTTTTATCTCCTTGTTTTTTCATACACAGAAGCTTAATGAAATCAATGTTTTCACTTGGTAGCATTTACAATTAAGAAGTCACTATATAGTGAAAGCACAATAGGTGTGAAATAATATTTATATATTTAGCAGTTATTGACCACCATACATTATTCAAAGTAGTCTTGGAACTGCAATGATTAAAGTACTTGGCTGTTCCCAAAATCTTCCATAACTTGACAACCCCCACACCTGCATGTTTCACACTTTTATGTATATCCTGGAGATGATTCTCTGACATAAGTCCAAAATAAAGGCCGCCAGTCCTACTTCTCTGAAAAGGCAGATTTGCGTGAGAGAAGTGATGCAATCAAACTGGTGCTCTGGTTTTAACCAAAATCGCTTTTCTAGCCGATGTCTTTAGTCAGGAAGATGCCCTTTACAGTGAAGTCTCTGGCATGAAAAGGCTGTTATTGAGAGAGAACGGGAGCGGGGAGTTTATTTAGATCTGTGTTTTTGTCTAGGATAACACATCTCTGAAGTGTGGTCCATGGAGGCCCTGATACTCTTTAAAAGTAGCCTCCGAGGTCCAAAGATCTAAGATGAT
>NW_022103952.1:292044-294088 GCF_000313985.2 Echinops telfairi
TGGTAAGTAACTATCAAAAGCTATAATTCACATTACTGAAAGCTCTTTGGGGTACCCAGTAGTTTTGAGGAAATCATTGAGGATCATCACCATCAAGCTGCTTTGGATCTTCAATTATTTTGATCAGAGAGTTAAGGTCCTAAAATCAAAGAGATTGCTAATTGGGCATCTAGGATTCAAGTAAGTATTAAATATGGAACGTCACGTTTGATCTCTCTATTGCTTACAAGGACTTTCTCATGGAAGGACCAAGAAGTATAAAGTGCAAAGCAGCAGATAGGAGTCGGTAGATCTGAATAATCTGGGCTCTGGACTTCAAAGGAGAGGAATAAAAGGGAGGTTTTGAGTTTCATATATTCTCTGTCTCATTAGGACTTGAAATCAGAAATGGAGATGAGGTTTAAGATCAAAAAAAGAACAACCCCCCTCCATGTGTCTCTTTTGTCCCAGAGTCCCCAGAAACTGGATAATCTCACAAAACTGGTGGGAAACTTTACCACACATTGAAACATTTTTGTGCTGGACACTAAGAACATGATAAGAAAGTACATTTTATTCATCAACCAGATCACTCCGTGTCCCGAGGGATGGCTACAGTACAGAGTCAGTTCAGATACCTTAGCAAATGGTTCATCATGCGCCAGAACATTGTGTCTTAGAATTAAGGGCTTCATAAATAAAGTGGATGAATACTTCAGTTCTGAGGTGAAAAGGTGGTACTAGTAGAAATTTGAAGAAAAATATGTATTTTAAACACAAATGGTAGAGTTGTATTACTAGAGCCCTTACTGCTGCTAAAAAACCACTTTTTTCCTACTCAGTGCTTTCATCTTTTCCACTAGTGCTGTCCAATAGAAATATACAAAGGGTCTTCAAAAGGATTATGGAAAATGCATATTATTTAAAAAAAACATGCTTGGATTTGAAAAATGTTGCACCCAAATAAGCTCATACTAAGAAGGAAATGACATCAGTTTGAAAAGAGCTCCTATCAGAACAATATGAGCTCTGCTAAAATCAAAGCAAGAACAAACATGAAATGTATGGTGGCACTTAAGTGGGGAAAATAGTGAGATCATTGATGTTTGTACAATGTTTGTGGGGACAATACCTCAAAGAAATCAGCAGTTTACAAATGGCTCACTTGTTCTAAGAAGGCATGAGACAAGGTTGAAGATGCAGCCCAAAGCAGCAGCCCATCCACATCAATTCTCTTGTTCATGCCCTAAAGGAAGAGGACTAATAACTAGTAGCAGAAACAATAGCCAGCATCAGAGATATCACAAATGGTTTAGCATTCTGTGCCACGGGTGCCCAAACTATTGCGCCCAGAGCAGCTGCAGTCAAGAGCAGATCTTTCAACGGAAATGTTAACAAGTGGTGTCAAGATCCTGAAGCATTGCTTGCAGAATTCTAACATGAGATGAATCATCGCTTTAGCAGTGCAGTCCTGACAACAGCGTGCAATCAAGGCGTGTCTGGTGGGAGTGGTCTAGTCAAAGCGAAAGTAGATTTGTCAACAGCAGAGGTGATGACAACAATTTGGCAGGGATGATCAAGTGATGAAGTAAAATAGCTGAACAGAAAATTTCTTAGGGCACCTCTAGAAGACAAGAAGTAAAATATTATAAAGAAATGTGCAAAAACCTAGAGTTAAAAAACCAAAAAGGAAGAACACACTCAGCATATCTTAAATTGAAACAACTGAAGGCAAGATTAAAGCCTCCCATCACAATACTGAAAGATACTATGGGCAAAATATTGAATGATGCAGGAAACATCAAATGAAGACGGAAAGAATACACAGAGTCATGGTTCCAAAAAGAACTAATCGACATCCAACCATTTCAAAAGGTAGCATGTGATCAAGAACTAATGAATGGTGTTGAAGGAAGAAGTATAAGCTGCACTTAAGGCATTTAGCCAAAACTAAGGCTCCAGGAATTGATGGACTATCAGTTGAAATGTTTCAGCAGTGGATACACTCACTGATCTATGCCAAGAAATTTGGAAGACATTTACCTGGCCAACTAACTGAAAAAAA
>NW_022103952.1:295143-297411 GCF_000313985.2 Echinops telfairi
CCCCAAATCAACAGAAACCCCTTCAAGAGTGATAAGAGAACCTTTGTGAAAATTCAGGTCACGTGTGGCGGGGAAGAGGCCATGTATGTCTCAGAGAAGGTGATTACATTTCTGTTGGTATGCCAACTGGATGGAGTGACATACCATTAGATAAAAAATACTTAACAATACTTATATAGGAACCAACGGAAGAATATGCCCAGTACAATGGTCTTAATGGAACACTTTTAACCTAGTTTCTATCCAGCCCTTGGTGACCCAGGCCATGTGCTATAGACTACTGGGACTTTACCTCCTGTCCTTTCAAGGTGCACAACATGCTTCATGGGTCACATCAGAAGAATTCAGTGTGGAAACCCCACTAAGTGAACTGGACTTTTTATTTCAAACTCACCTGTAGTAGATGGAAAGAACTGATATGCTCCCTTGGACATAAGACGAGACACTCTAGTGTGGGAAGAAACAGAAGAGTACTATCCCAACGCTGTAAAAGGTCACTGGACCTTGGTTCATATCTCTTGTTTTGAGGGTGCCCAATGAATGGTAGCCCAGGACTACCATATATTTACTATTATAATACTCTCCTACCTTTTTAATTGCATGTATTAGTTTGGTAGGCTTTTGTGAATGAGTGTTATCAAAAGTTTTGCCCTATCACCAAACCCCTTTGTTGGTATAAATAGTGTGTAGTCACCTAAGGTAGTTTAATCTACACAAGTCAACAAGTCATGTATTTTGGTCTGAAAAGCTAACCCATACATGCATAATTTACTTTTCTCAACAGTATTTTAAATTCGGTATCAGTGGCTAAATTATTGACACTATTACTAGAATGGCTTTATGCCTCAAGGGAGTGATTTATAATGTTTATAATGATATCTCTTAAGTGAACCAGAGACATTTATAAACCATAAATATATGGATGTATAGCTATGAATTGGGGGTTCATACTTAATTCTAGCTGTATTCTAAGAACGCTTAGTTCCTATGACATGGTCCCACTCAGTTCTCACCCCATGAAGAGATCACTAAAGATACGGGTGCTACAGCCAAGGGTGTTGAAGAAACCAGTTGGTGGGTGACTATCAGAAAGAATAGCATCTGCAGTCTTAAAGGCTAATCTTAAAATAAGTAGCCATCTAAGTGAGACATCAACTAACTCCACATGGAAGAAGCATACCAGCCTGTGTGATGCAAATGTTGTAAACAATAAAATCCAAAGGAGGGAACTATATCAGAACTTAAATTCTGAACCTCTGGTCTTCAGAACTCTATGGATGACAGCGGGCGCCCAAAATCTCTTTGCAGTGTCCCCACGTGGATTAAAGCTCTGGTTACGCCTTCTACCATAGTAGAAGGATGTGGATAGCCTTACTATCAGACAGGAATCATTGCAAAGTCGATTATGGCACCTGTAGTTAGGGTAAAATGTGACACCTTATCATTTGATTTCCCTTTTAACCCATTTTAAAGTTGTTCTGTTTTTCATATTTTCTACTTTCTTTTTTTTTAATTGAGATTGTTCAGTTTTGTTTTGTCATTGTTGATGGGGTTTTTTTGGTTGGTTGGTTTGCTTCCTGCTTATGTTTTGTATGATTTTCTGTTTATGAAATCCAGGATAGGTAAATCTATAGAGATGGTAACCTAGGGACATGGTAGGGGAAGTTGGGGGAAAATGGGGGAGCTAATAATGATATGAGAAAGAAGAAAATCTTCTGAAATTGATTGTAATGATGATTGCACAATTCTTCTTTATATGATGAAATTGTATGATATGTGAATTATATGCCAGTAAAACTAATTTTAAAAGAGATGAACTGATGCATTACATTAGGCAAATCTGCTACACAAGACATCTTGAAAGTGTTGAACAGTAAGAATGTTACTTTAAAGACTAAGGTTGGCTTGACTCAAGCCATAGTACTTTTGTTTGCCTTTTCACATACGTGAAAGTGGGACATAGAATATGGAAGAGCTCGGAATTGATGAATTAGAATGATGTCGCTGACAAAGAGTTTTCTAAGTACCATGGGCTGCTAAAAAAACAAACAAACCTGCCTTGAAGTACAGCCAGAATGCTCTTTGTAAGCAAAGAGGGTGTGTTAGACAGGGTTCTCTAGAGAGATAAAACCAAATTCCTGATAATATAATATATTTATTTATAAAGATAATTAGATATATAACGAGAAATGAACTGTTAAATCATATACAGATAAATATACAATACAAGAAATAAACAGTTAAATTAGAAAGCACTATAAATAGCTT
>NW_022103952.1:298014-299331 GCF_000313985.2 Echinops telfairi
GAGCTCTGAGTTGGAACCGCTTTGATGGCACCTAACAATAACAATATAAGCCAAATGCAGCGTCTGGACCAGCAAGAAATGAGAGCTGGCCTCTGCACAGCATCAACTTTTATAGGAGTATGTCACATCCCTGATGAAATGTTCTTCTGATTCCATCAGTTATTGACTTGATTTAGGCTAACACTACCCTAATCTTCCCACAACTGGTTTCTCACAGCAGAGCCCGTCATGGTGTTGATTATGATTATGATCATGAGAGATGCTCCAACTGCCACACTGAGCACCTGTTCCAGCTATGTCAACCTATAGTGATGCTGTAGGACAAAGTAGAACTGCCCCTGTGAGTTCCCAAGACTGTTAACTCTTGGTGGGCAGAGCAGCTGGTGATTTCGAACTGCAGACCTTACAGCCCAACATGCAACCAATAGCTCAGAGGCATCTCAAACTTAACATGAAAATACTGAAGTGCTCCCAAATTGAAATAAATCTATCTAGCTATCTAGCTATCATCTATCGCCTACCACATAGCTATGAATTTCCCAATTACCAATAGCCTGGTCCAGTACATAATATTTTTCTCCTGTATTTCTCATAATGGTTGCTTAATTGAACCTTGAAGCTCTTTTATCCCCACTTTCCATGTTTACCCTTTTAAGGCTGAGAAAGGCTTTTATTGGCTTCCTGTTACCTTGAAGGTAAATCGCAAGCTTTTCTTATACCTAGCAAAGCCTCTCATGATTTTATGTCAGCTTACTGTTTTATCTCATTGACTACTAATGCTCATTTACAAACACAGCCATCATAATATCTTGTTAACTTAATCAAGTCATGTTTTCTCTTCTTAGATGTTTGAATTTGTTGTCCCTCACCTTGTAACATTATGTTCACCTCTAAGCACCACATCTAAATAACACTCATTTTCCTTTTATTTCATCTGCCAATTAATCACCAGGCTGCTGAACAAGTGACACAATCATGTACTGCTGGCAGAAGTGTAAACTGTGATGAACTTATTGGAAATCTGCTAGGCAGTCTTCACTAAAGCTAAAGATATACATGCATGCTTATGACCCAATTGCTCTACTCCTACAGATAACCCCAACATCAATATTTGCACCTGTTTGCCAGTAGACCAGAACAAGAATATTCATAGCAGTGTGATTTATTCACTCCTCCAATATCTGCTTGGACAATAACTTTGCTGACATCCTACACAACGCTCACATCCTGACTGACTTTAATATCTCTGTTGTATCCTCCCATAATTAATGCACTTTATTAAAATTGCTTATTAAAATGTGCCTCTATAAACAGCTA
>NW_022103952.1:300172-361495 GCF_000313985.2 Echinops telfairi
CAGTAGTCCTCTTGGTGCATTTTTTCTTCTGTACTTGCCATTCGGTTACTATGTCCACTCCAAAAGAGAAATGGAGAAGTTGCAGTTAAAAAATAAACACCACACAGCAAAGCAAATAGAAGTGATTTTTAATATCTTCATTTTATTGGTGAACATTTTCGATCCAAGAATCCAAAATTGAAGTCATATGAAAAAAAGAACAGTGCATTAGTCAGTAGGTTGATACAATGACTTCCCCAAAGGGACAAAAGTTTATTGCCTTCTTGTGGTGGTCAGAAAAGCACATAATAGAGTCTCAAGCAGTTTGTACCCCACACGTACTACTCTGTCATCAAGTGGATGCTAACTCATAGTGTCCAAGGCTGTAAATCTTTACAGGAGCAAACAGTCACATTTTTTTTCTACCAAGGAGTGGTTGGTGGTTTAGAACCACCAATCTTATGGTTAACAGTTCAACAAGATGACAATGGCACCCAAGGTACTAGGCGCCAAAAGTACATCTGGACTCCGTAGAACCCACCCAGTTTTCCGTCTCTTTCATCGAACCTCAGGGCTCTCAGCCATGTGACTAGCTAGAAAAGGTCTATGTACGGCAAGGCGTTTTAAGAAATTCAAACTCTTTTGTTATCAAAGTGAGCTGAGTTGTGCCCATGGGAAAAGGCATTAGGAGATGAACTAGTTCGAACACCTGGAGAGAGCCACCCGTTACCACAGTGCACACAAACAACGGTTTGTAAAAATAAGAGCAGACGGAGAGGTCCCTTGATCATCATGTTCTTCCTCCATCTTCTGCAGAAATACAATCAGAGACTACCATGCAACCCCCAAATAATTTTATTGAAATGATTTATAGAATTAAATGAATTGAAAATATATAATAAGTTCGATATATAGCTTGACTATATAAATTGAGAGTCTTGTACAATTCTAATCTTTTGAAAACTAATACCCAGATTACTTGTGATCACTAGATGGTAGAGAATCTGTTCAAAGCACACCTGTTGCTATGGAATCTATTCCAACTTGTAGGCACCCTACACAGGGCTGCCAAGGCCGGAAAGCCTTAAGAGATCAGATAGCCTTATTTCTCTCCCTCTGAGCAGCTGGTAGGTTTGAAGCACTAACCTTGGGGTTAGCAGCCCAACGCTTACCCCGTGAGGGTTGTTGGACCTTCAAAATATGTGACAAAAACTAGAAAACCCTCTCCTTGACACAGTCCAGCATGTGTTTTTTATTTTCCACTATGCTGAGTCCTTTTCTCTTTCCATGCAAAAGAACTATGTACCATCCTGGTAAGGTGAATGCAAAGTGAGTGAAAGGTAAGAGAAAGGAGAACATGCAGAAAATTATTTTTGGGGGGAAGCAATTTACAATGGACACATTTGTAAGGATGCACTATTCTCAATTACTTTTCTTTAAAGTGCAAATACACATGTGAGTCTTCTATTTTTTGTTTCATACTTTCAACCAATTAGGGGACAAGCATCGAAGGTTTGCTAGACGGAATGGCATTCAGCCTACATCGGAGATTTCCAAAGGAATGAAGGACGTTCTAAACCACAGCACTTGAATGTGCAAAGGAGGAGACACAAAAAGTAAGTTTTTCCATTAAAACACATATTTGCTTAATTTAGCAGCAAATGAATTTGGTAGAAATAGCTTGTCAGGTAGATTCCGAAATGGTTTGGAGGGGTTCCTTTACTTCATTTTATTTCAGTGACTGGAATGATTTTTCTACAGGAAACTAGAAATCATTTCACATTTTCAAACAGGCCACCAGCTTGGTCCTATCTGGCTGTTAGGATGAAAAAGCCGCGGAGGTGTGGAGGAGGATAGCCGCTACTGTCAGGGTCTTCCCATATTTCCTTTGCACTCGCCACTTCAGGACATGCCAAGGGCACACTTCGGCAAGCACCTGCACCTCTCTACCTGCGGGCTTGCGCTCAGCCTCTGCCTGAAATGGCCCTGAAGTTCCCGGGAGTTAATGTCTATAGAGACATCTGTCAGCCAGTGGGAGTGGGGAGTCAGGAGACAGAACAAAACTTATTTTTTTCCTTGAGTAGATAATAGTTGGGACAGTTTTTCCAGATGGACTGACTCCAAGCTAATCTCATAAACTAGCGACTCAAAAACAAATCCTTTATTGTTCCATTTTTTTTTTATATCTCCGTCCTACTTTTTCACTGGACAACAAGTAATATACAGGCTCCGGAATAACTTTCTACATAAAACACTTTCATGCTAATTCTCAGCTCACACTCGGATTTTGGGGAAGCCAGAAGGAGGACTGCGGTAAGTGAAAGTCTTTCTCAAAAGTAGAATGGGATTCTAGAATTGGATCCATCATTGATCTGAGTGTAACAAGGATACTGCCTATTGCTAGTAGAATGATCGGTAGGGATTAAGCCTGGAGTCACTTTATAATGCAAAGACTGTCATATAGAAAGATTTGGGGAGCTCTTCGGTGGCAAGCTAGAAGGTGGATTATATACTAGCTTTAGCACTTGCATTTGAAAGATACATCTTTGTGGCTATTGGTTGTTGCTTGTCATTCACTTGACTCGTGCTCAGAGAGGTGTGATGTATAGTAAGGACACGGCCTGGGCCTGCGCCATCTTCATGACTTTTGGTATATTTGATTCAATTGTGGTGCCTACTGTCCACCCATCTCATTTCTCTCAGTTTTACTGCCCTTTACTACTTTACCCAGCATGATGCTCTTTTCTTTTTCTTTGTGAAAATAAATCGTTTTATTGGGGGGCTCTTATAGCTCTCATAATAATCTCTACATCCATTGTATCTAGCATATGTGGACATATATTGCCTTCATCCTTTTCAAAGCGTTTTTTCTACGTGAGCCTTTGAAATTAGCTTCCCCACTCCACCCCCCCTCCCTCCGCCACCCTGCCACCCTCATGGACCCTGGGTAAATTATTATTTTCATCTCTTACACCATCCACTGTCTCTCTTCACCCATGTTTCTGTTGTTAGCCAGATGTTCTTTTCTAGTGGAAAAATGTGGCGATAATGATCCATATCATTAGACTGGTTGGGTATTGGAAAGTACCTTCAATTCACGGAAATAAGAAAATATATAAGGGATGCTTTCCACCCCACCGAATTGTGCCCCACCCAAATCTCAATAGTCCCAAGGTTGAAAGACCCTGGCTTGGCGTGGCCCTCACTGTCTGCAACCGGAAGCAGTAGGATCCTGCAACAAACACCTGTTCTTGTGGGGTCGTGCTGGCAATGTCAGAGATTTAATGCCAGTGGCCATTGAGGACAAACACCACAGCTTCTTTGCAATTTTGGCTGGAATAACTTTGAGGCTTGCTCTAGGCTGTTTGCCTGAGCCTCCCCTGTTAGATCGGATGTGATGTGCCCACAGCAGTGACCTGCCTGATAACGCAGCCATTATGGAGTTCTTTCTCTTCTGTGTCCTACTTTCTCACTTCTCTACTAGCACTTTTATTGACAACAGGAGAATTGGAGTTTAAAAGGAGGAGAGAACTTTAGCAGCAAAGAAAGAATGTTGCTGTTTTGTGTTTTCATTTTGCTTCAGAAACCAGTGGGAACTGAATTGGGGTTCTAAAGGCTGCTGAGAGGGAAGTCCTGGGAAAAGGCACCTCTGAAGTATCTGGTGGTCCAACGGTGGTGCAGCTTTGGTGTCAGTAGAAGACGTTTGAACTGTTGAAGGTTTATGTGCTTGGGGTTCCTGTCCACATTTCAGCGATGGGACATGCTGCAGTTCAGCGATGGGACATGCTCAAATCAGAGACGTGGATTTGAGTGCTAGCATACTGCTTTGTCTTGCTCCATACAAATGTTTTTAAGAGTTTGAATGGTAACAGGGTTCCATTTATAGAAGCAAAAGAGGCAGCCATCCACCAGACTGTAAACATTTAAAGAAAATGTGTGTAGCAGGCATTATTCAAAAGTATGCTTGTGAATGATTGACTTCTTCCCTGTGCCATACTTACCCACAGAATCTAAAGTCCATAGGTTAAATAAGGACGGGTGGCATCACATTTAATCTCCTTAATAAAAGGATATACATCTTCCGAGTGGTATGTGCGTGTGCATGTGTGTATACATACTCCTTTGGGTCTGCTTCTTCCCTCATTTCTTCCCTCATCACTCTCTTTGCTCCTACCCAACTGACCTTACTGCTCCCTGAACGGAAGTGCCATCGTGCGCCACCAAAGTTAACTTTACCCCTCTTTGTACCTAAAACCATTTCATCCCAGATCGCCACAAAGCATGCTTCATCACTTCATTCGGTTACTTATTCAAATAGCATTGCATGATTCGACAGAAACCATTCTTGAACCCACAATCTAACACAGCACCCACTGTTCCCCAATAACACTGTGCTTCACTCTCACCAGAACCTGCTCTATTCGTCGCTTATTATCCCCCCCTGCTAACATGTAAGTACAATGACAATGGGGCCATAGTCGGCTTTTTCACTGCTCCGTGCCCAACTCCTAGAACAGACGCCTGTACCTATGATGTGTTCAATCAATATTGTTAATGGACTCAAGCAATTGCTTTCAATGTGTCAGGCTTTGGCAAGGGAGCTAATATACATGTCATCTCATTTAAAATGGACAAAACCCAACTTAGATTTACAGATTGTTTAAAAATCTGAGGACTAGATTCATTAAGTAACTTGTCTAAAATTTTAGAGATTTAAAGCATTCAAGACATGATAGTTCTATATGTGGCTATGCAGATCACTCGAACAAAACAGAAAACCTTCAATGATATATGCGCACTCAAATATACCTATGATGATGCATAGTAAAGATGGCATTCATACTAAATGGAAACATTATCGAATAACTGGTAGCAGGAAAAACAGCTACTCCCATGGAAAAAAATATTATTATATTGCCATCTCACATCATGTAAAGTACAGCTGTAAGCAGCAAATTCTGAAAAATTTTGAGCATCCGGAGAATGGCTTCTCTAGGGTAGAATCCTTTGCATGAAAATGCTATACAAATTTGAAACCATAAAGAGAAAAGACTGATTAACTACATTAAAAAATTAAAATACACACTGATGATGACAGTCATCATCGATGACAGTCAAGTCATAGATTAGAAAAACTTCTCCTTGAAACATGTATATGATTAAAAATTAGAACTCATACAATGTAAAGAACTTCTTTTAACCAATAAGTAAAAGGTCAAATATCAATAGAAAAAAGGGAGAAAGTATAAGGAGGCAATTCACAGAAGGTGAATTTGGAATTTAGCTTATCTCAATGCCTTTGCTATCTAGTGCTGCTACAACAGAAACACCAGATGTTGATTTGGTGGCTTTAGGAAACAAATTTATTTTCTTACAGTTCAGGAGGCTGTCAGGCTAAATTCAGAACACCGGATTCTCTCTGTGTGGGTTCTGGGAAAAGGCCCGTGTCTCCCTTTAAAATCTGTGGGGTTTGAGTCCCTTTGAGATTTCCATGTGTCTATGTTCCATGGTCTCAATTTTCCCTGGATTCTAGGAGGGTCACAGTTCAGGGACCCTATGGCCAAAGGACATGTCCTACTCCTGCCTCTTCTTCCTTGTTGTACTAAGTTCTTCTCTCTGCTGGATTTCTCTGTCCTTTTAGAACATGTGACGCTACCCAGTAAGTGTTAGACTGCTAACAACAAGGTCAGTGCTTCAAACCCACCAGCCCCTCCAGGAGAGAAAGATGAAGCTATCTATGTGTTCCTGTAAAGAAGACTTGCATAGGGTTACTATGAGTAAGAACTGACTCAATGGTAGTGGCAATAGACCAAGTGTTCCGGGCACACCCCAGGAGAACTCCCTTAAAACGAATCATGGCTGTAACTAGATGAAGGGTTGTTGCATCCCATCCTTAATCTGCTTATTGGTTTATGGCATCCGTTCGTGGTGTGGAGGATAATGCTAAATTACTGAGAATCATGGCCCTGCTCAATCGACACATCTTTTGAGGAGACAGAATTCAATTGCTGACACTGAGCATGATTTATTTCAACATTGTTTACACTAGTATTTCTAAACAATCTATATGTCAATCAGCAGGGGAAAGGCCTGTGTTTGTTTCAAGACTGTGGTTACATGTGGTTAAGCACGCCACTAGCTGATGATTCAAACCCACCAGCTGCTCTGCAAGAGAAAAGACCTGACAGGCTCCTTCGGGACAGATTATAGCCTAGCAAATCCAATCGGGCAGCTTACACCTGGGGTTGCTATGAGTCAAACATCAGCTCAAGGGCATTTATCAACCCAATCATGATCAATGCTGATCTTACGTCCAGAATTTAAAAATAAACGTAATTAAAAAAAATACTGGTTTGGTTTCAGTTTTGGCACTTTGGCTAGAACAGTGCTCCGTGGTGTGATAGTATCCTGTCCACTGTGGAAACCTTCGCTTCCCAGCTACTCTCCTCCAGCATAAACATGATGGAACTTTCCAGACTTTCGTAAACTCCCTTCTTTTCACACCCTTCCTTTCACTGAATTTACCTTTTAAGAAGACTGGCTTAGAGGAGTCATTTACAGAATTAGGTATCTATTGACATGCTGTAGGGAAAGAGCCAAACGAGAAAGATGCAAGGTGGAAAATAGACGATGTGTTAAGAAAAATGTCAGTTGTCAAACTATGAGCGCCTCATGAACTAGCTAATGTATTTGATAAAATGCATAATGGTTAGTAAGGTAAAAACAATCATATGCTGTCAGGGGTCCAGGTGCATGCATGAACGGACTTCTTCCAAACCAACCACATTCACACATATCCCTGCATGCAAGTCCTCTCAGTGATGTCTTTGTATTAGGCTTTTTAGAGTGCCTTTTTTGGCCCAAAGGCAAAAAATAATAATGTTGAGGTCAAGGTTAATATCAAAATTTTAAGAAAACTCATGTGGACATCTTCCCAAATCATTAAAGCTTTGCAACAAGTTTATGTAAATGCTGTCCCACATAAAACAGTTTTTAGATGGAGCATTTGAAGGAAGGTCAGGAAAACCTAACCCTAATGCTGATCCCGACGTTTTTGTAACATTTAATTAAATGTATATATTAATATATATTGATAACTATGAAAGTAAAGAATAAAAACAAATTTTTTCCCGAAATTAAAAATGCAGGCGTTATAGGGCTAATAAATGAGCTGAGAGAGGGAAAACCGAAGACACGATGGTGCAAGTCCAGAAGAGGGTGGAGGCAAATTACAAAGTTACCATTGATGTGATTGCTACTGAAGCTGGGTTCTCACATGGTTTGGCATCTAAAAATTTAAGAGAAACACAGAGAATTCAGAACAGCTGATGCCTTCAGGACCAGTGGTGAGAGTGGCGATACCGGGAGGGTGGCGGGAGGGCGGCGTGGAAAGGGGGAACTGATGACAAGGATCTACATATACCTTCCTCCCTGGGGGACGGACAATCGAAAAGTGGGTGAAGGGAGATGTCGGACAGGGCAAGATATGACAAATTTATAATAATTTATAAATTATCAAGGATTCATGAGGGAGGGGGAGCGGGGAGGGAGGGGAAAAAATGAGAAGCTGATGCCAGGGGCTCAGGTGGAAAGCAAATGTTTTGAGAATGATGATGGCAACAAATGTACAAATGTGTTTGACACAATGGATGTATATGGATTGTGCTAAGAGTTTTAGGAGCCCCCAATAAAATGATTTTTTTAAAAAGAGAAAAAATTAAGGGGACATTTTGGCCTCAGCCATCTTTCAACCTGATGGATGGCCAAAAATGTTGCTGGAAGATCAGCTAGCTCAAAGAACTGATCTTTTGAGCCAGACTGAAGTTAGCGAAGATGATTTAATGGAACTCACTGTAGCTAGGGACAAGCCTCAAATTTCCCAGTAGAATCCAGAGAGCAAAATCTGTAGTATTAAATTAAAATGGCATTGGGGGGAGGTGGGGTGCCAGCCCCACCTGCTACTAGAACTCACTGGTTCAGTAATACTACTTCTGGGTTCAGTAATGCACAATTGTACGGTTGAGATATATAAGTATTATATTAAAGTTATCGAGAGCATGAGAGATATTACAATAATACAGTCAGACACATTACATGGTAGCATTGCTCACCTCAGCCCAGCTTGGTGGTCCACGTGGAGAGAGGGGGAAAGGAAGGAGGGCAAGGGAGCAAGGGAGAGAGGGGAAGGGAGAGGGGTCAGAGAGAGTCAGAGATCAGAGAGGTCAGAGAGCTCTATATTGCTGACCCATGCCTATATACCTTTTGGGGGCATGCCAGCCCACCAATGACAGGTAGAGACATACGTCACAGGGAGGGGCTGCACTATAGGTTACACAGCAATGAGGGGTGGTCTCTGGGTCTCCATAGGAACCATTATCAGTAGGGTGAAAACTCCGCCTACAGGAGCCTGTCCATTGTCCCGAGAGGCAGGGAGCAGGCCCACCCCTGTGGTGGGATGGGACAGCAGTCTGGCAACTGATTGTCCTCAGGGGGAGGAATGCCTACGCATCTGACCTCCCCCCACAAAAATCCAACCAAAACAGTGGCTTCCAAGGAACCTACTGGGTCAGGTAAATTCACCACAGAGGACCCAGCTCTGAAGGTTATTGTGACTTTTGGAGAGATTCCAAAGGGGTTATCCTAGTTTTTTTGTTGTTGTTTATTTTTTTTAAGGAAATGGCATGATCACGCAACTATTGTGAAGAAGTTTTTAAAAACTTGAAAACTAATTGGTGAAAGAAGTCCCAGGAAGTTGAGCTGGGATTCCTACTCCCCCATCCCCGCCCTCTGCCAATTAAGACAATGCAGTTGCTCATTCTGCAAGGATAGGATAGCAAGGGCTGTGCGATGAGAATTTTGGAGCCCTTTCCCCCATCCACCTGATAATAGCCCTCGTCTTGCCTCTTGACACTCCATTTTGGTCCCAAGAGTCAAAGAACTCTGCAAAGGAACCTGATGTGCGTCCCTTAAGGATACCAACACTGCTGTTTTGATGTGGTGTAGGCTAGAGAGAGAGAACCAATGCCTTAAGAAGTCTATAGACTTAGATGGAGGGCGTGCCAAGCAAAAATCGCTTTCCATTTTGCTGTCTGGGTTTGGTAAAGGTTGCTATGATATGGCAGTAATACTGAAACTATGGTCTGTAATAGAAGGTGAATTGCCAAGGTGATCAAATTATGGCCCTTTGCCCATAACAGAAAGGGGATTTCTAGGTTAAACAGTTTTCCATAGGAAAATAATATGTTTTGTTTTATTTGACTACAAGTGCAATAGAAAGCCCAACCAAAATCTCTCATTACAGTTTAAACTAGTGAAACATAAACATCATAAATGAAAATGACCGAATAAAGAGATGAAATATGATGGCATGGTGCTTAAACACCGTGATGCTTCCCGTGGTGCCTGCCAAATTATAGAACTATAGACAAACTGAAGACATTCTGATGAAAACTGTGATGGTGAATATTCTAGAAATATGATTGTTATGGTCAAAACACTGCATCAGGGACACAAAAGAGATGAGGTGATGCTCAGGGCTGGATAAAAAAAAGTGTAAAAACAGAATAACAGAACTCAAAATCCGGAGAATTGCAGAAGCCTAAATTGTGACGCTACACTGTTAGTAGGATTTCCCCACATGGAGGAGTAATACACAAAAGGGATCATAATAATGCAGAAAGTGATTGAAAAAATGGTGTGGAGGCCGAGTGTGACCTCCTTTGGCTACAGAAAGGAGAAGGAGAATTCCACTCCTCTCCAGCCCAAGGCTGATGGCTGCAGGGAGAGGTCAGGCAGGCCTCCCCCCTCCATCCTTCTTTATCTTATTGTGACGCCAATTGTCTCTCCCAGACCACTCTCCATCTCTACTGGGTTCAATGATCTGCTGCCAGGATCACACGGAACCCATACGTAACACTCACAATGATGTGGGTGTATTAGGGATTTTAACAGGTTGCAATAAATAAAGATTAGAAAACATTAAGGATACAGTCCATTTATCTGCAGTAGCACCTCTTCTCAGCATGCCTCTCTCTAGTTCTCAGCTTCCCTATCACACAGTCCCTTGACCTTGGCCCAGTTCTAGCAAGTGTAAAAAAGTTCCATTAGCGCTGATTAGTAGCTCAAAGGCCCTCCATTCTGCAAGCAGGCCTCCTGCCTCAAAGCAACTCAGCTTTACTCCTGTGGGCCAGGAAGCCTGCTGTGTTTCCCAGTCTCTTACTGCAGCCTCAGTGCCTCTGCTGCCACCTGAATTTGATACAGGCCCAACCCTTGGTTTCTATCCATGGGCCTTTTCACACTGAAGGCCTCAATCATTGAACTCGTCCTAAATAGTCATGAACCTGTCGTTCTTCAGTCTGGCAAAGAGTCTTAAGGGTGAGGTTACTCAGGTATCAGCCATTGAGGTCTGCTGTAGGCGTCCATTTGATGTGGTGAGATCCTTCAAAAGTTGTCTCAACTGCACCCTCCCTGCCCCGGCCATCTAAGCTAGGTTAAAGTTCCTAGGTTTGAGATCCACAGAACTCCGTAAACTCCCTCTCCTCTCTCTAACCCCGGGTTCTTCAAACTGCGGCTCTCAAGCTGTGTGCGGCTCTTTTGGTACATACTGCGTCTCCGAAGTAAAATCGAAACATTTCAAGGATATTAATCAGCTAATGGTGATTTCATTTGTTTGTAAAAATATAGTTATTTATATTTTAAAAATGTATTTTTAAGTTGTTGTGAGGGGTAGGATTAGCTCTTCCTTCTCAAAATGTTTGCCAACTTCTGCCCTAGACTGTAGGGTCACTAAGAGTTGGAATATACTCAATGGCAGTGGGCAGTGGTGAGCTTTAAATGATGTAACAACCAATTCAGTGCCCAATGACCATTTTTAATATTAAAAACCCAATATGCCATAAGATAGTTTATTATTTCATACAATTAATGCTAAGTAGGAAGAAGTGCACACAACTAGATTATGTCATAAGAAAACGTTTTAAAATATAAATGAAAAACATTACATAATACCTGACAAAACAATAAAACTATGATTTAAGATATTTCCATATTGCTTCTTGATTGGCATCCTCACTTGCCATTTTCTTCACTTAGATCCGACCATCGTCGCTGCGAGATTTCTCCGTAACCATCTTTTCATCCGATTGCACTGGAATCCCATTCATTTAGAGGTAGGCCAATCAGACGATAGTCATTGTGTTTGTTATATCAAAAACTGGTGACTTCTCTGAATATGTGTTCACTTTTGAAAAGCCTCTTTCCGCTTCTGTTGAACTTACAGTGTTCTGACCATTTTTTTAGCTCTCTGCACAGTTTCAGGAATTGCATAATATACTTATACCTCATGGGAATTTGGGGCATAACACAAAGCTGAAACGGGTAACAGCACGCCACCCTCTGGTTGTTTGGCACTTTTTCACTTTATTTTATATGTTTGTTTATTGAAGTAACAAAAGCGAGGGAAGAGAAATGTAGTAATTCATCAAAAGCATAATGAGTTCTGGAAATGAATAAATATTACAAGCATAGTTTCGTCTGATTTTTATACCTATAGACGGAAGAACCTTACTATGGGCGCTTAGAATAATAATACACTGTTGAGCGGATGAACGGCTTCTGTAATGGCTCAAAGGATTTTCTCAAGAAAAACTCATTGACACTGAGTCAATGCCGACTCACAGGGATCCTATAGAACCGGGCAGAACTGGTTCTTAATCTCCAAGACTGTAACTGTTTACAGGAGTAGAACCATCTTAACCCAGTCCTTCTCCCTGGTAAGGGCCGGTGGTAGAGTAAGGAATGTGAATTATTGGGTTTTGCTGAATGGCTGAGAACCACGGACAGTGGGGAATTTAGACTGTAGCCTTCATATGCATATGGACTTGGGCTTCTCACTGGAGGATTCCCCCAAGCTCTGGTCTTCCATCAAACACTGTTTAACCAGTCTGGCTTTTATTCCAGGCCACTCCAGAAGCAGTTTTTTTCCTCCTTAGCATCAGTTTAGTAAGTCTGAAATTCCTTTAGGAGCTCTGGGGGTGGTGTGGTTTTCCATTGGGCTTTGATCTGCAAGGTGGCAGTTCAAAACCACCAGCCCTTATGAGGGAGACAGACCGGTTTAGATGGTTCTACTCCCATAAACAGTTACAGTCTTGGAGATTAAGAGCCAGTCTGTCCAGTCCTACAAGGTCACTGTGAGTCAGCAGGGACTCAATGTCCACGAGTTTTTCTTGAGAAAATCCTTTGAGGCATTGCAGATAAAACCCACCAACGTAACCATTTAAGAATCAAAGTAACTTCTCCTGCCCTGAGGTGGTTTTTCTCACAAAGCCCTGTGCTTTCTGGAGTCTGAAGACATTGCAACGCCTCCGCTTCTGACGCCAACTGAAGACACCGTGTGGAGGCTGAGGCTTCTCTTTTGGCTACACAAGGGGGCAGAATTCAACTCCACACCAGTCCACGACTCATAAAAACCAGCAATTGGTTACATGTGGCCCCCACACCATTGCTTCAGTGTTACCTGAGCTAAAATGTACTGACTACTAAGGTAGTTTAGGGGCTTAAAAGTGATCATGGGTATTTATAAGAATAAGGGAAATTGTTGCTTGGTTTTCTTTAACCTGGCATTGGTTGGGCATGGCTTGGTCGTCCTTGCTTATTTTGTCCACAGAGTGTAAGGTGACCTATAAGTATATAATGGCATGTGCTTTAAGTTATCCATCTTGCCACAAAGTTGCACTTGAACTAGTCATGGAAGGATTAAAGAAAGCATAATATTTTGTGGCCTACAACAGGACAGTGCCTGAATTTCTTGATATTTTTGTATATGATTCTTTCCAGTTCCGGTACTAATGTAATTCTTAGAGACAATACCCAAATAGACATTTGCTTGAAGATTCCAGCTACTCATTGTTTGAAAATACCAGCCACCTAATTCCCTGACTTCCTGTTTACTGATTTTGACATTTTCTCAAAGCCCGGCACATATTCCAGGCTCACTGCCATTGAGTGGATTTCAACTCATAGTGACTCTATAGGGCAGAGTAGAACTGCCCCCCGTGAGTTGTCGAGACTGTAAATCTATATGGGATCAAAAAGCTCATGAGTGGCTGATGGGTTTGAGCTGCTCAATTTGTGGTTAGCAACCCAATTCGTAACCAACTATGCCATACCATAATTGTTTTACTGATGTCTGTATCGATTCCATAATCTCATTCCCATGAAAACATTTTGATCACTGTCTTCTTTCTTTCCAATTTATTCCATCTTCTGACCTGATCTCCAATATTTGCAGCTGCATAGGACTATTGATCAATTGACTCTCTTCCTTTGCCTATTGCTTTACCCCTCAATCCCTGATTGCATCCTTACCCAGGCTAGCTGCTTTCACAAGCACTTTCAGTCTCTTTGTCCCATCTGTCTTCATTGTACTTACCTACTTTATGTCTACATCCATAGCAGCTGAACGAGAGTAGAAAAACACGCAAAACTTGATAAAATGGCATACATGGATCTTTACTTGAGTGAGGACTCAACATTAATGGAAAGAAGGAAGATTGGAGACAGTTTATGTCTAAGGAGTCTCAAAAGCTGAACCCTGTCCCCATATAGCATGTGGACAACATCTGACATGATCAAATGCAAAAGAATTTAACTCACTGCCTTTGAGTCGATTCTGACTCATAGTAAGCCTATAGAGCAGGGTAGAACTATCCCGGTGGGTTTCTGAGACTAAATTTGGGGGGGAGTAGACAGTCTTATCTTTCTTCCCAATGCAAAAGAAGGGGAACAATTCAAATATAATAAATGCATCGATTTTACCACTTAATCAAAAAAAGTATCTTTGATTTGCTATTAATTTTTTTACTTGCACAGAAATCCATCAAGATGTAGTTTTCCTACTTTCTTAAATAAGAGTTCCATATCTTTTTTCTCTCTTAAAAAGCTGCCCAGGTGGTGCAGTAGGTTAAGGGTAAGGATGCTAACTGAAAGGTTTGCAGTTCAAACCCACCAGCTGCTGTGCAAAGATAAGGCAGTCTGCTTCCATAATGATTTATAGCCTCTGAAACACTGTGGACAATTAATTCTACTCTGCCCTCAAGGGTCCCTTTACATTTGAATCAACCCAAAGGCAGGGTTTTTCCTCTCATCTCAAAGTTAGGAATAGTTCTTTGCATTTATTTACTTGCATTTAATGCCCTTTCTTTTCATTACCTGATGAAATAAAATATAACAACTTGTGCCAGCACGTGCATCAATCTACCTTCATGTCAAACATATCCTTTCCCTCCCATCCTATCGCTAACAAAGGATGGTCTCTGATCCTATCCAGGGCTGACCCTTAGACTAATAAATTGTCTCCCATATGTCTTACCTACTTAAGAACATCACTCTCTGCTCTTTTTTGAGATTCCTTCTCTCTTGGATATGTTCTGTCGGCACATGAATAAGTTGTCTTATCTCCCAACACAAATGAGACTTCTTCCCTTAACCTTACATCCTTTTATAGTTACTTCTACATTTCTGTGTTCCTATGTATAGTAAAATCCTCAAAAATCTTTATACTGCAGTTGCACTGTTCAATAGATGAAAAGCAATACGTTTGTGTGAAAAGTTCACAAACTAGTCTTCCTAGCTTAACAGTCATAAAATCTTTTGTGGTAGGAAAGGTTAAGGCAAGCATGGCTGAACGAATTTATGAACAATATCCCACAAAACCAGTTATATGCAAAATAATATGCTCTAAATATCATCTTAAACTGATATGTACAAAATTAACTGTACAAGTGAAATGATGTTTTTATGAAATTCTTATAGCCATTTTGTTCTTTCAATTATCAATATGATTCTGAGTATTATTCATATGGTTTAATTATATTATGTTTCTTGTTTTCAATCATTTTAAAAGCGTTCAGTTGACATTAAACATAGGAAGTATTTGAGGATGTTCATAAGCCATTTTTTCTATAATCAATACCAAGAATATTGCTGCAAATAATTTTTCTGGGTAGCTAAAGTATTGTGTGCTTTTCCTCTTCCTAGCAATAAAGCGCTATTGAAGCATTATCATGAGCAGAAATGCTGACTCTCAGTGCCTTTGGAAATACCGCACACTCTTGTTGCTATTCAGAGTTCACTTGAATGTCGACTTTCACATGTGTAAAAGATAAAAAAAACAAAACAAAGATATTTTTCAGTATTGATTATATTTTAATATTTTAGAAAATGATAAGCATAGTAGAAGAAAGTGTTTGCTAATCTTCTAACAGATAAAGGAAGGGAAGAGATAATAGGGAGTATTCAAATGAACAAAAGTTTAACATCCAAATTTTCAATCCTGATTCATTCCTAAATGGACTCTAGGCAGGTAGTCCCAAGGTTACCAACGCCTGACTTTGTACAACCCACACATAGTAACCAACCCCTGGAAAGCTTACTGTTTTAAGACTTTGAGATACATACAGTGGTCCATAAGGACAAATGGTTGCTGCTTTGCAATACCCAGCAAAACATTACTATTATTATGATAAAGGTGTTTTAGTGTGTCTGAAAGTGTTTAATATATCTTACGCATAGAAAGGCACACTTTATACACGAAGCCCAATATCTGACTTACTGACATTAGATACAAATTGGACCTAACTCTTCTGACTCTGGACATTTCACCTTAAAGACACATTGGGAAATGGAATTCATTCATAATCTGAAATGCTAATATCTTTTCCTTGCAGTGCTTGTACATTTCTTATGAGGATCAGTTTCATTCAACAGCCAATTTCTAGGGAAGATTATGTAAGAAAGTGAGAGATTAAAATCAGGCTAAATGTTAACGTTGGGTTAAAAGGCCAAAATAAATACTGAAATTATGCCTGGAAGACATTAGAGTGTGATTTAGTTAGTAAAGAAAAGAAAAGAAGTAAACTCTGAAAAAGGGAAAACAGCTATAAAACTAATGAGTGTTTTACTGAAAACATAAGGTGTTTTCTCCTCCCATTCGCATACTGTGGAAACAAGCTGCCTCTCAATGAAAGTGAATCACATTGCACTTTAGACTGATGAACAATATAGTTCTTTATGCAGCACACAATCAAGCTGTGGAATGCAATTTTGCATGTATCATTGTGGTAAATAGTTTAGCAAAATCCAGGAAAGCATTCAATGTTGCTATGAATAAGAATGGCATTTACAGCCATGAGAAGTAGGTCACAAAGTTTAACAGGCTCTCAGCCCTCTAGCAAGGGGGCATAAGGAGAATTCCTACGAAGGTCAGCAGTAACGTTCTCTCCTCTGACATTATGGTATATAACTCATGCATTAGTATTAGGGGATGTTTAGGTGACTCTGTCCCAAAGCTGGGTTCTACTTGGTTCTAAAGAAAATCAAAATGATTTAATTAACCTCAAATGGAAGCATTGTCTTGAGAAATTAAAAATTGTTCATTATGTTATCTTGTGTTGTTATTTGTTGTTAGTTGCTGTCAAGTTGGTTCTGAGCCATGGTGGTGACCATGTGGAGCTGCTCAGTAGGGCTTTCTGGGCTGTCATCTTCTCAGAAGCAGACCCTCGGGCCTTCTGCTGGGTGGGTTGAAGCTGCTGACATTGAGGATATTAGGCATGTGCAAACTACATGCACCCAGTAGGGGTCGTGATTGTAATGTTTGTCCAAGACAGAATCAAAGGAAAATAAATAAACAAAAAGAACTACCCTATAAAGGAGTAATGGACTGGGGAAATTGAAAATATGTGGGAATTAGAGAAGGTAAAGATGGCTACAAAACAACAATATATGCGCATGTTGGATGGAGAATATTTCCTTCTGAAACACGACAAAAGTCAGTCATCAAAACAGTAACCTTGACTCTGTTACTGCACCTGTCTTGGTGGTCTGATGTGTAAAATTAGAGGTTTGGACTCTTCAGTATTGAAATGTTTCCTACCCATACACTGAGGCATGGAAACCAATGGTATTCGAAATATTACTTATAGTAATCCAAATAGACAGTAGCTCGCGTTTTCATCAAGAGTCAAGTGGAAAAATAGATTACTGCATTGAGCTGCAAAGAACACTACACAGCAATGAAAATGATAAAAGAGCTGCATGATATGCCATCAATACATCCTAAAATTATAATGGAAAACTAAAATACTCGTTATGATAACATCTTTACCCCCAAAGCACAATGAAACCATAAATTAAACTTATATGTTTAAAAATGATTGCTTCTGTGGCAAAATTATACAAGCAAGCAAGCAAGCAAGCAAATGAGTCCTCTAAGAGGGTCTCATCGTGTGAGGGAGCACAGTGGTAACCAGGAGGTTGTACAAGGGAGGGAGGCTTCGCTGGAAAGGTTTTAACTTTTTATTTAAGTTTGAAGTTATAGTGTTGTAATTACAATGTATCATTTATGTAAACATCTTCGTTTGTGCACATTTCCATATGTGTATGTATGTAATACATGTGTATACGCATTGGACTGCTGATCACAAGGGCAGCAGTTCAAACCCACCAGTTGCACTGTAGGAGAAAAATGAGGCTATCTACTCCCGTAAAGGTTTACAGCCTCCAAAACCTTCAGAGGGAGTTCTACTCTGTCCTAAATGTTGCCATGACTCAGAAAGGACTCAGTGGCAGTGAGTTTGTGTTGTTGTTTTTTAAAATATATATACATACACTATATTATATAAGCTATATGTATATAATATATGTGTAGATACATATACTTAATGCATACACACAGAATCCATAGATTCAAATAGTACACTAAATACAGTGCAATAAATGGACAAGAAATCACTGTGAATCCTGAAGAATCTGCTGAATAAAAATAAGTTATTTCTTTTTTTCCTCATAAGTGGTTAATTTTTATTCCTGTATTAGTTAGATAAAGTGACCTATGGATAGATAGCTACAGACTCTAATAACCTATAAGGAGAAGAACTGACTTATCCTCTTTTGTTAAGGTTACAGTTGCCAATGGAGAGTTGCTTTGGAACCAGAGTTTTAGGCTATAAAACATGACCATTTCAGTATTAAAAACAAAAACAATTGCATGAGAGTTATTTAATTTGCATGAAGCAAAATGTCACATTGTAAATATCAGATCAATAACTGACGTCAATAGCTGACACTGGGTAGATGTAAAGGAGACTTCTCTGGAGCATGCTCTGAAAACATGATCTTCAAAGGAATAGTTTATGGCATTTTTGCTAGAACATATAAAACCAAAGGGGGATTGAGCACAAAAGGTTAGAGTACAGAATTTTCTGTGTTCAAAATATCCAACAGAACAGCTAAACATTTATTTAGCAGTTTGAGACTTAACGAGAGTCAATTGTTTTTAGTAAAAACTATTATTCTCCAAAAATTACTCCCAGAATGAATCAATATTCAAAAGCTCTATGTATTAGTCTTTTTAATTAGTTATTCATTTTAATAGTTTTATTGGCATATAATTTCATATAAATTTATAATTTAATCATTTGATCATATTAAGAAAAGTTGTACACTCAGCACCGCAATCAATTCCAGAACAGTTTCTTTTCATACTCCATGTGGTTCGTTCTCCACTTCCCCCCATCTTCCCATGCCATGCCCCTAGCTAATTCTTAATCCAGTTACTGTCCCTATAGAATGATATATGTATCTTGAATTTAATAAATAGTGAAGGAAAATTTCACCTCATTGGAAACTACCAACTCTGCAAAGTCTATTTTTCTGTAGGAAACCTTTTGAGTGAGTCGTGAGCCCTTACTGAAGTGTATGGAAATGGTAACGTGGTTTTTAGTTCTCCTTTTCCCCTAGTCTCTTTAGCAAAAAATGAATGAAAACAGTAAAATAGCCTTTCTTTTTTTTTTTAAATAACCTTTCTTTTTCCGTTCTCCATACACTGAGCTTCATCTTCGACTAAAGGAATAATTATGTGGACTATAGCTAAAAAGATAGCGCTATTAAAGTATTAGTTATTTAAAATACGCCTTCTCTAATTTCGTATTGATGGAGCTGTGTCAATGTCAGACCCAATCTCAATTGATTTAATTTGTGAGGGTGATTTGTTCCCGCCACCCCAACCTCCCCTCTCTGCTTAACACATCTTTCTTGTGGAGTTGCTTCTTGGAGACTTGACTACATAGCCCCTCAGCACTCGGGTAGCATATGGCCGGTGGAAAGTGCCAGCAAGATACTGGAGTGCAGGAGAAGAGAGATTTATTTTCAATATCCACTCCTGCCATTTTGCTGCCACACTTAACCAATACCTGTGGTCTCATGGAGCGTTACCTAAGACCAGATAACAAAAATATAGAAAAGGAAATATATACCAGTTGGACTCAATGATGGGCCTGCAAAAAATGCTGACTCCAGTCAGAAGGAAAGGTTGCTGTGTTTTCTGAGAAGCTCAAGTGGTAGCCTTTGTGAGTGAGTCTTTATTGGCCCCACTCCCACACCCTGGAAAATGCGTCCAGATAGGGTTTCTGCCCAGAGCTGCCATCCTTAGTGCACCAAATGACCAGTGGTTCAAATGGGGGGCCGATCCACGGGAACTGAATCTCATGTCTGTGCTTCCTTCCCAGCTGCATTTTCATTGGATTCAGTCAATGAAGGGTAACCTTTTTAATGAGGGATCAGAGAGTCTAAAAAGACATGTGACGGGTCGCTTTTATTCCAAGCTGACTTGGGTGCTGCATTTTTCGCCTCTTTCTCCACAACCACAGTTCCGCTGAGTGACTTTTCCTCCTTGGAACTAACTTGCTCTACAATCCAATAGTGCTATTTCCCCCCCTTTTGTCTCCAGACTTTGGAATGACAAAGGCCCCCCCCCTTGTGTGTGGTGTGCGCCCTGCTGCTTGCTGCTTTAACTCTAGTTAGACCTCTGTGAGTCATAGGCTTGTATTTCTATCTCTTCATTCGAACGGCGGGAGGTCAATTCCGTTTCCTCCAGGAAACCACTGAGAGAAAGGATGAAAAGCTGCAAGAATTACGACAAATACATCCGTTGTTTAAAGTAAGTGATTTAAAACAAAGCGATCATAATCATGATAGTGATAGGAAGTTTGTCTGGACTTGCAGACTTACCAGCTGTAGCCCTGGAAGCGCATGAGACATTTTGGCATGGCAGGTTTTGGATCACTGGCACAGAACGAGATCACTGCTCTATGAGTATAGTGACCGCCATAGCTGACCTCCAGGGTCAGTAAAAAAAATGTATTGCTATAAAATCATAGACACCCTTATTAACCAAAACCAGAAAGATGTGTGACTGTTACTCCTCACCATATCCTCCCTCTAGGTCTATACATTTCTAAAAGCAATGATGCCATCTCGAAACCTTTTTCCTGAAAAATTCTGCTTTCTTGGCATTTATACCACATCAGAATGGCACTTTGGGCATCCCCAAGGGATTCAAATCAAGTTTCTTTTCGATGTGTTTGAGTTTGGGGAACAAAAAGAAGTCTGAATTGCAAGACCAGAGCTATAGGGCAGATGGGGTAACATTTTCCAAGGAAATTCTCATAGGACAACCTGTATTGCCTTTAAAGAATGAGCCAGGTGCACTGTCCTTCATTTTCAGGAGGCTCAGCCAAGTGTATTACTGAGAGAACTTGTCGGTGGCTATCCGCTGATCACAGAGATGCTTAATCTTGCTTTCTTTGAAGTCAATCCGGGCAGCATGTGGATTGCACTGGAACCAAAAGCTGTCATTTGACTATATAGAATTGCTGTATTTTGCATTCCATCCTTTTTTAAAAATCATCACCAATGCGCTTTTCAGTTTCCTTAAATCTTCTTTCTAATAGGCTTACCCATGATGATCCTATGCCATTTGAGAAAATATATCAAGTTTATCACTTTAGCATACTTCCAAACAGCTGCCATAACTTTCTGAGCAGACCTCTCTGTTTTCATTTTAACTGGCCCAGCTACTGTTTTGATTGAAACTTCAGGCATTAAACGTTTTGGGTTTGCTTGTTTGTTATTTTTACTTTTAAGGAGACGAAGACAAGTGTATTACTGAGAGCACATGTCTGCAGCTATCCACTGCTCACCATAAACCAACTTAACGCACTGCCATCAAGTCCATGCCAACTCACGGTGACCCCATAGGACAGAGTAGAGTGCCGGTGTGAGTTTCTGAGACTGCAACTCTTCACAGGGATAGAAAGCATGTCTTTTTCTTGAGAAGCAGCTGGTGGTTTTGAACTGCTCACCTTCCGTATAGCAGCCCAGTTCCACCACTAGAGCTCCTCACAGAGGTGTTTAATCGTGTTTTATTTGAAAGAAACTCATGCATGCTTGAACTGGAACCTGAAAAGCCCTATTTCCGACTTTATCATAGCTATATTTTGTACTATATAGAATAGCTATATATTTTGATGCTTCAAAAATTAGAAGAGTCAGTACCTCAGGTTTCATAAACAGATGAGAGGAAAATATAACAGGGCCAAGGAAAACACTAAGAGAAGCAATACTGTTGACTAAAATTGAATGACAGAAAAGAAGACTGTGTAGTGGCAGAGGAAAAAGCTACCAACAAATTTTATCATTGTCCATAATAGTAAATATTAGTAATTTTATAAGGAAATTAAAGACTAAATGTATAATTTTGTAAACATATAAAGAGCTAGCCACTGGAACGTAAATGCAAATGTTCTTACATATCAGATGGTGCTATTAAGAAACAAAAATAAAACTAATATAGTGCAGTTAGTTTGTACGATCATTTTTCCTGATTATAAAATTTTGTATCAAATAAACATAAATGTTATACCTTATAACCCCACTTATTAGAATAGTGATAACATCACACATTTCTGCCCTGTTTATATATTATGCATATGTACATGCACATGTCCAGTTTCACATGTCCAGTTTCAGAGCTTGCTGTGGATACCATTTCATGAGTTCTTTCTTTCACTTAAAGCTTTATCTTGAACATGCCCCAGGACATTAGATAGTCTTCATGCTATTTAAGATGCCATCAAACAAATTTATTGTACCATCTTTTTAAAGTGTTTACTTATTGGGTATTAGGATCTTTTTGTTTTAGAACATTTGGAAATATGGATTCAGAATCTCAAAGTTCACGTAGCCTTAGTACCAGTGACAACTCTTTGTTTCCCTTTTTTATGAGTGATTTTTTCAGTTTTATTTTGACAGATTTTTTTAAGGACAAGAAAATAAATAGAAAATGCCTATGTTCCTATCATACCAAATTAACCACTTGTTACACTTTCTCTCGGTTACTTTTGTCTATTTTTAAATATAATAGTGTAATCAATAGTGAGAGTTCCACCTAACCACCTGGCCCTCTTCATTTCACTCCTATTGAGTCACATGTTTGGAGGCACTGCCAGGCTCTGTCATTAGAGCTGGAGACACGGAAGCTTCTATTTCAGTGGCAGGATGGGGGAGGATTGGATAGAGAAAATAAAGAAATGAACTGCATAAATTAAATTGTGGTCATTATTATAGAGATCATACAAAAAAAGATAGCGTACGTTGGAGGGATTTTAAATAGTTGTCAAGGAACGCAATTGGTAAATGACAAATGGCAGGAAAAGGAAAGAACCCAAAGAGGGGAGGGAATGTGAGTCACGCAATCAAGGGGCATAAAGAGAACGAGAGAGCATCAAGTATTACACCACGATTGGGCGCTGCCGTGGCTGGAATGAAGAGAGGGAGGGGCCAATGGGAGGTGATGTGAGAGAGGTATCGTAAAGGTATCAGAGCGCTATGTCATAAAGGGCTTCGCGGGCCTAGCTTTTACTGTGTATGAGATGGGGAAAAAATAAACCAACATTGAAGGCTTTTGAGGAATTGATATATGAGTTTGGAATTTGAGAGAGAGGTCTAATTATTGTTTGCTTGTTTTTCATTGTTGTTGCTGTTAATTGCCAGAGATCAACTTTGCTTCACGGTGTCCTTATATATTACAAAATGAAACTTTGCTCAAGACTGTACCATCTTCATGATCTAGGACATATATATGCTTGAGACCGTTATTGTGGTTCATGTGTCAATACATCTTAGTAAGAAAGAGTTTCTTGGTTTTTGCTGACAGTTGAGTTGACATAACTTGATGTCATTTTTGGCGATTGGTCTTTTCTGAGGATTCGTTCAAAGTAAGCAAGACCGAAGCATTTGGTTTTATTGCTTCTAAGACTAGTTTGTTTGTTCTTCTGGCAAGAGGTCCAGAGCCATTTAACTCTTTGAATGTGTGTATGTGTGTGTTGTTGTTGTTGTTGTTGTTGCTAGGTGCCATCAAGTTGGTTCTGACCCTTAGTGACCCTATGCACAACAGAATGAAACACTGCCCAGTCCTGTACCATCCTCCCAATGGTACCTATGCCTGAGCCCCTTGTTGCAGCCACTGTGTCAATCCATCTCCTTGAGGACCTTACTCTTCTTCGCTGCACCTCCAATTCACCAAGCATGATGTCCTTCACTAGGGATAGCTCCCTCTTGACAGACAACCTGTCCAAATTCTGTGAGGTGAACTTTCACCATCCTTGTTTCTAAGGAGCACACTGCCCATCCTTCTTCCAGGACTGATCTATTTGTCCTTTTTAGCAGTCCATGGTACTTTCGATATTCTTCGCCAGCACTACAATTCAAAGGCATCAACTCTTCTTTGGTCTTTCATATTCAGTGCCCAACTCTCATATGCATATCAGGTGATGGAAAATACCATGGCTTTGGCCAGGCACACCTTAGTCCTCAAAGTGATATCCTTGCTTTTCTTTTTTCTTTTAACCCTTGCCTTTCAATACCCTAAAGGGGCCTTGTGCAGTAGATTGATCTAATGCAACTTGTCCTTTGATTTTGACTGCTCCTTTCATGAAGATTGATTGTGGATCGAAGCCAGACAAAATCCTTGACATCTTCAAACTTTTCTCCATTTATCATGAAGTTACCTATTTGTCCAGTTGTGAGGATTTTGGTCTTCTTTACAATTAGTTGTAAACACATACATATATGTATATATACATATATATTTTATAAATTTTCTTAATGGAAGATGTGACAGAGTTTCATGCATTGCCAAACAAAATTTTGCAAATGTACTGATTGGGCATTCTACTCTTTCTCTAAATGTCCACACTATTTGAAGTTACTAAGACAAATGAAACACAACTAGACAATCTCTTTACCCATGTGTCTGCTCTTCAGAATGCTACACTAATTAAAATTCTATTCAATTTGTTCATTAGTAAATTCCTTCACCCACTATCCATTCACCATGCCACAAAAATGTAATGTGTCCATGATGTCAACCTCTCTTCACCAGCCACGCATTATCCTGCTATTTGTCAAGGGAAGCAAAGGGAACCCAGTATTTTCATATCAACAATTTATTTTAGAATTAATAGGCATGAGAACCGTGAATCAAAGTCTCCACTTTGATACACTAGACACAAAGATATTTGTTAAGTGACTTTTCTTCTTTTTCTTAAGTAGTATCGTATAAATCATATCTTCCATTGATGACAATGTTCCACAGTGTGCATATCTCAGTGCTAGGCACTGAAGACGGGGACTATGAGAAAGTAAAATACATGTAGTCTCCATCCTTGAGGAACATATGGCTGATCTGAAGAAAGGATACTGTCTTGGGGAAGAATAATTGAGCGGTAGCCCAGAGTGTGAATCTGACAAACTACAGAAATGGCTAGTGCTAGAGAAAGTTTTCTACTTGGTTGACACTTAAATGTGTTCAACTTCATAAACTGTCAGCATACACCACATTTCAACAATGGCCAGACTTCATCTCAAGTACTCTGGACGTGTTGTTAGGTGATACCAGTCCTTGGCGAAGGACATCATGCTTGGTAAAGTAGCGGGGCAGGAATAAAGAAGGCCCTTCACAAGATGGATTCACTGAGTTGGAAATGACTTGATGGCATCTAACAACCACCATCATTCACCATGATGTAACCTAGCAAAATGTAATTAGCTCCATAAAGGGATCTGCTGAAGGCAGCCAAATGGTTGTGGGAGGTTTGAGATCGAGTGGAACCCCTTACTTAGGTCTCAGACCTAATGCAATTGAACGGAAGTTTCCTTGGGAGTGTGGTTTAATTGCTATATAAATCAACACAATATTGACTACATACTATCTAAACCTTCACCCAATTCTCTCTCTCTCTCTCTCTCTCTCACAAACACACACACACACAAATTAAAATAAACCTCTATACCCTTTAATGTGATCTGACCCTAAGTCTCTAACTGATAACAGCACCCATATCTCGTGTACTATAGACAAAATAAAATGCACATCTGTGGCCATCAACATTGATGAATATGAAGTAAAAAGAGTTCTTTTTCAGCCCACTAGACTTCAGAAATATGACTAATCCATGTTATAGGTCTGTGATATCACTTTATATTACATTCAAACTTAAGACACCTGGATTTCCCTTACTAAAAGAAAGCAAAATGGTTGTCATCAAATCTATCTCAATTTATAGCTGTGCTACAGACAGAATAGGATTTCCAAAGCTGTAAATTTTTACAGAAGCAAGTTGCCACATTTTCATCCCATTTATTGTCCTGAGAGAGTTTCCAATATTATAAAACACACAAGAACTTAATTTCTTAGAAGATGCATGAGTGTTTCTGTCACTTGTACTTTTGTTATTGTAAAAAGTATTACGATGGTATTATACTTTAGCTTATTTAAATAATTTTAAGTTTTATTAAATATAAGAGTGCATTGTTAAAAAAGTGCATTGTCTTTCAATATTCATTATTTTGAATTTATTGGAAGAAAACATTTATAAAATATATATTAAAATAATTTTATTCTATTTCCTAATATTAATGTTTTTAATAAAACGATTCCAAATTGTTCACCTTTTGAATGCAGTTACCTTTGTTTATCTTTTAGATAACTTAATATGGCACAATTTGTGTGAAAGTTTGGTTATCATAATATAACTAGTAATTTATCCAATATAAAAACAGGAATATACATAGTATGAAAAAATACATAATAATCTATGGATTATATGTCTATTTTAGTCCTCAGAAAAACAACAATAAACTATCCACATACAAAATGATAATTAAATATCCATGATCTTTACTGTTTTATAACTTTTAGTCTATACACCTTTTGGTTTTGTAATTTTTCAGTGCTAGGTTGAAAGCACCCTTTTCACAGTTTCTTTCAGCATCAATTTTTACTTTAACACATTAGGACATAGGATGCGTAGCCTTTTATTTGCACTCTTGTTGCATGTGGACTTCACGAATAATAAGGGTGCGCCTGTAAAAAGGCATGATGTCTCCAGAAAATAACAAGATTCTGGTATACTTTTGGGAAATTTTTCATTTTATTTATACTGTTACAGTGTTTACTGTAATAACAAGGCAATGTAAATCTGGAAAGAAAAATATTGCATAGACTTATGTTCAAAAATATTAGTATTTTAATCTAATATTTGTCCTTGTGCATATGAATGTTTTAAAAAACAATTGTGTATATTTATGTCTACATCTATCCATGTGTATTTAAATTTTTGTTGGACACCCATTCTTGTCTCAAACATTCTTTTACCATTCCAAATTTCAGTTATAAAGATTAAATTGCCTTAAATGATAATCATTACTGAATAATGAGGTCTATAAAACTTGTTTCCTGAAGTTAATAGTATTAACACCAGCACTGAGACCAGAAAAAATAACCAAAATAAGAAAAATTATTGGCAAAACCCCCTTATAACACATAATAGTTTATATGAATATTAAACATAAGCAAATAAAAATTTATAATGTCATAAAATTATGACCTGATAGAGTTTATCAGAAAAGGTAAAGATAGTTCAGTATTTGAAAACCTCTAAATATCATTCATAATATTAATACAGAAAGTATAAAAGGCAAATAACACTTTAAGACAGGTAAAAGAAACTTTTGATAATATTACTAATCTTATGTAAATATTTTTTTTAATGGAAAATGCCTTAGACGACAAACGTCCATCTACCAAAACCCCTCAGTTATAAGTTTAGATATATTTTCATTAAACAAAGGAATACATGGAATAATGATAAATGCTGATGCAGTGAACCCTTCTTCTGGATATTCTATGCTAGATAATAGCAGAACAAACGTAAATAAAAATCAATGTTTTCATGAGCCATATATTTGCATGTAAAATTAAAGAGAATCAATGAAGAAATTATTAAAACATGTCAGTTGGTTCAGCAAGCGTACTATGTTTAAGAGCAACATAAAAAATCAATATCATTCTTTTATGGCAACAATAACCAATTAGCAACTGTGATAGGAAAACGAAACCCTTTACAACAGCAATAAAATTTAGAAAGCCCAAGGAATAATGTTAACTGAAAGATTGTAACACTTTTATGGGGAAAACTATATAACATATCTGAAGTACATAAAAGCGAGCCTGAATAGATGGAAAAATATAGTTTTCCTGTATAGAAAGCACCTCTGCACATTTGTTGCCCTCATCATTCTCAAAACATTTGCTTTCTATGTGAGCCCTTGGTATCCCCAGCAATAGTTTTAAAGTAAGATTCTAAATTGGGAAAGAACAAAAGCCCAAATTCATCCAAGATTTTATTCTATTTCAATAATCCACATCCATGAAGCAGCAGTCAAGAAATCAAATGGCTTATTATATCGGGAAAATCTGCTGCAACAAACATCCTTAAAGTTCTAAAAAGCAAAGGCGTTCCTTTGATAATTAATCCAAACAGCGGTAGCTGAGTCCAAATCCACTCCATGAAAGTGGGCCTGGTTTGGAGGCTATGCAGGTGTAAGCTGAAAAATGGGGAAAAAAAGATGCCTTTGAATTGTGATGTTGACAAAGAATACTCGTATTTTGATTATTTAGGGTGGTAGTTCTCAACCTTCCTAATGCCACAACCCTTTCAATACAGTTCCTCATGGTGTGGTGACCCCCTATGTGGTCCTATCTGCATGTGGGCGGACCCTTGTCTCGGTTCCTAAGACTATTGGAAAGATGGTCTTAGGCGACCCCTGTGAAAGGGTCATTCAACCACCCCCCAAAGGGGTCGTGACCCCCAGATTGAGAACCGCTGATTTAGGGGGTTATTTCAGGGATTTTGGATGTAACACGAAACACCTTGTTGTATGTAGTAATCATTGGAATGAGCCCAGATCACATTATTTGCCCTTAAGAACCCACTCTGAACCGATTATGAAGATCTACATATAACCTCCTCCTTGGGGGAGGGACAACAGAAAAGTGGGCAAAGGGAGATGTCGGACAGTGTAAGACATGACAAAATAGTAAGTTATAAATTATCAAGGGGTCGTGAAGGAAGGAGGAGTGGGGAGGGAGAGGAATAAATGAGCTGATACCAAGGGCTTAAGTGGAGAGCAAATGTTTTGAGAATGATGAAGGCAACGAATGTACAAATGTGCTTGACACAATGGATGGATGGATGGATTGTGATAAGAGTTGTATGAGCCCCCAATAAAATGATTAAACAACAACAAAAAAAGAACCCATTCTGGCAAGTAACTTTATTCTGAGACAGATGCTCATCACACATGAGTTGTTGTAGTGTAACTGATAGAGGTGGATATTTGATCCGAAATAAAACATTCAAACTGTATGTATGTAAGGTCACTTCATTGAAGTCCTTGTGAAACTGAAAATAAGTTAGTGATTTTCTTCTTTAATTCTCAAATGTGCATACTGTTAAGCTATGATAGATTATATTATATGATACAAAAGGAGTAGTACTTGGAGACTTGGGCTTTTTGAGTTTTGCAAACTTTGAGGACATTGAACCATATTCCAACTTACGGAGAGACTTGCTTAACTGTTTCGAATGACTTTCTCTTAGTGTGAAATGAACCTGGACTAAGTGTGATAAATTCATCCTTGTCCGTCTCCCAAAATAACAAAAGTGGCTGCCTCATCTATTCAGATCAGAATGGCTATTATAATAAGACATTTGCTATTAGACATTAGAGGAGTAAGGTTCTTGCAGACACATTTTAAAATGAAGACTTACCAAATAGTGGGGTATGCCATTTCAAATCCTAGAGACTAACCTGAGTTCTCAACTGTTGGTGGCTCTAGCCAGAGCTGAAAAATAAAAAGACTAGACCAGAAGTGCAGTGAAGTAAGAAGGCAAACGGTGAAAAGCTAGAGTAGCCTTAAGTATAAAAAAGTTACACATCTATCTCAAACTCTTACAACTACATGAAATCCAAGGGACTTAGGGCTGGACACATTTTCCAAACCTTTCCTAATCTTTTAGTTTGGGTAGAATTGCCCTTACCAGACAGAAATCGAGATGGATTGGCACTACCTCCTGAGTCCCTCAATGGGAATTATTCTCTGCCTGATAGTTGAAGATATAAAGAAAGTCACAGAATGTTAGAATAGTCTTATTTGTGAAGAGCTACACAGTCATTAATTGTTCTAAAAATGCAATGAGGCCATTTTTATATCGTACGTAATAACAGGGTGAAATATGGTATTTTTAAAAAAGAAATTTGAAGATAGGGACAATATGCTATTTCCAGTTCCCAATGAGATAGATTTCTGAGTTGAAATGTTTGGTGTAACCTTCTATTCTGTTTTAGTACATTGCTTCTTACACGACAACATCCTTTCTTTAATGATTTTTTTGAGAAACAATTCCTAACCAAGAAAATATTGGGAAATTACATTTAAATTTAATTGAGCAGTCAAAACACAATTTTCTTACTTCTTTTCATACAGTTTAACTTTCAAAAAAATGTCCTGGATACTGTTATCTGAGAGAGTAATTAAACCGGTTGTCAAAGAGTAAATCCAACTCTTGGTGGCCTCTGTGTGTCAAAGTAAAACATCATCATCATCATCATCATGATAAAGAAAGGGGATTCACTGGATTTGAGCTGCTATCCCAGAAGTTGTTGATATTGCTATTTTCCATTGAGGTGGCTCTTGATTCATGGTGACTCCGCACACAATGGAATGAAATGGCAGGCCCTCCCTGTGTCCTCATGATTGGTTTCGGATCAGACCACTGGATTCGCAGTGGCTGATTTTTCAGAAGGAGGTTACAGGATTTTTTTCTTTACCCACCTTAGTCTGAGAACTCCCCTGAAACCTATTTAACTTTAGAGCAACCAGCAAGTCTCCACTAACAGAGACAGGTAGTAGCAGTACATGAGGTGCATTGACCGGGAATCAAAATTGGGTCTTCCTCAAGCAATTCAAGAATTCTACCACTAAATCACCACATTCCTCGTCCAAAACAATTTACTATATTGTTATGGCTGCTAACAAGAATAAATAATGATTATTAATATATATATATATATATATAGTGTATTGGGCTCTTTTGTGCCAAAAAAATGTGCTCAAAGCTTTCCATGTATTACCTCAGATTTTGCTCTCCAGAATCTTATATCTGTTATTTAAGCCAAGAAGCCAGTAGTTAATGTTCCTGTTATGTGCCATGCAGTCGTGCTGACTCATAACGATCCTGTGTACAACAGAAAGAAACATCACTTGGTCCTTTGACATCTTCACAACCGTTGCTATGTTTGAGACCGTTGGTGTTGTCACTATGTTCATCTGTTCTCATTAAGGGCTTTCTCTTTTTGTTGACCATCCAATTTATTAAGCATAACATCTGTCTCTGGGGACTGGTCTCTCTGGATAACTTTTCCAAATTAAGCGAGATGAAATCTCACCAGTCCTTCGAAGGAGCATCCTGTCTGGCGGGGAGGATGGAGAGTGGGGGTAACATGCTGTCCTTCTTCCAAGACAAACGTGTTCGTTCTTCTGGCAGCCTGTGGTATATTCAATATTTCCCACGAACCCCATAATTCTAAGGCATCAATTCTGTGACCTTCTTTATTCATTGTCCAGCTCTCATGCGTATGAGGGGACTGAAAATACCCTGGCTTGGGTGAGGCATATCTTAGTCCATTAGTAACATCTTTGCAGTATAAATCTGTTGCTAGTAAGTACCATCAAGTCAGTTCCGACTCAGAGACCTTATATGCAACAGAATGAAACTCCTCTCCATCCTCTGCCATTGTCACAACTGTTCTTAGCCCATTGTTGCAGTCACGGTGTCGATCCATCTTGTTGAAGACCTTCCTGTTTTATACTGCCCTTCAATTTTACCAGGCATGATGTCCTTCTCCAGGAACTGGTCTCTCCTGACAATATGTCCAAAGCATGTGAAATGCAGTCTCACCACCCATGCCTCTAAGCTGCAATCTAGCTGCACTTCTTCCAAGACAGATTTGTTTGTCCTTTTTGCCAGCCCCTGGTATGTTCAATATTTTCACAGCACTACCATTCAAATGCATAGATCCTCCTTTGGTCCTCCTTATTCCGTGTTAGACTTTCACATGCATATGACACAATTGAACATGCCAGGGCCTGGCTCAAGTGCACCTTCGTCCTCAAAGTCACTTCCTTGTTTTTCAACACTTTAAAGAGGTCTTGTGCAGCAGATTTTTCCAGTGCAGTGGGTCATTGGATCTCTTGACTGCTGTTTCCCTGGGCACTGATTGTGAATCCAAGAGAGACAAAATCTTGGCACCTTCAATCTTTTCACCAATTATCATGATATTTCCTATTGGTATGGATGGCAAGACTTTGTGTTGCATACATTAGACATATTGTCAGGAAAGACCAGTCCCTGGAGAAGGGCATCCAGTTTGGTGAAGTGAAGGGGCGGGGAAAAAGAGGAAGGCCCTCGACCAGGTGGATTGACACAGGGGCTACAGCAGTCACCTCCAGGATAGGAACAATTGTGAGGAGAGCACAGGCCATGCAGTGTTTCATTCTGTTGATCATAGGGTCCTTGTGGGTCAGAGCCAACTCGATGGCACCTAACAACAACAACAACAACCTCTTGGTGCCATTGTGAGGATTTGGGTTTTATTGACATTGAGTTATAATCCATACTGAAGGCTGCAACCTTTGATTTTCATCAGCAAGTGCTTCAAGTCCTCTTCACTTTCAGCATGCAAGGTTGTGTCATCTGCATATCACAGGAAAGTCTCAGAATGCAATGAAAACAAGTCCTCCCAAATAGAAAAAGGGGAAGCGCCAGAGTTTATGAAAAACAGAGAATAGCACAGCATCGTCAAAGAGAAAGAACAGACTTTCCAAGTCTCCCAAAGTACCTGGTAGAAAGGTATAGTAATTGGAGAAATATAGAATGAAAATTGTGATTCTCCTGGAAATTTTACATACTCCAGGCTATTTGGTGACAATAGTCTGCAGATAATTGACTACACGCCAATGTGTTCAGTGAAACCCAGTATTTGGTAGGAAACAATCCAAATGCACCCCTGTTTGCCCACAGGAGGTTTAGGTGAAGCCAGGAGTATCATTTGGCAGAACTTTCAAATCCTTATAGTCCATCATCAGCTTTCTTATATCCAGGTTTCCTGATTGCCTGCGAAATGCCTCTTGGTGTTAGTGCTATAGCTTAACACGTATAGCTAATGCCTTTAAACAAAATGAATATAGCTACTCTTCTATAATAAGAAACCAAAGCACCGCTGTCCAGTAGAGAATAACTGTTGTCAGCCTCCACACTCACATACCTAAACAACCTTGAAATAATAGAATTCAGGCACCCCACAGCTAAACTTTAATTATATTGTGTGATAGTAGATTGCTACTATTTTGTCATCATTTCAATTCTGCCTCTATCAACATAATACTTTATTGTTCCTTATCATAAACCCTGTTCCTTATTTATTGTTAAAGACTCAATAGTTAAATTTACACTCTGTCACAATAAATCATGCTCTCCCAGCTAATACAGCATTAAAATGAAATCAGGCTTGCAATATTGTTAAGCCATATATACTCAAGTGTTTGGGTGAATAGCATAGACCAGGCATTCTTAATCTGCCTCAAATCATGCATATCATCAAAAACTATCCATTGAATGCCTCTAGGTATCGTAGGGGTATTCCAAGGGTTATAGAATTATCAAATAAGGGGAATAAAAGAAAATGCACCCACAGTAAATCTTCACTCTTAAGATAATAATGTTTAGCAATATTCCTAAATCCATACACTGAGAGTTAAGATTAAGTGTTAACCTAGCAAGGCCATGCTTCCCAGTAATTTGTTGGCTATTAGGTACTTATCCTCCATTCTGTGATCTGTTGTGAGCAGAGGGGATTTTCCTTGTAGTGTGGCCTACGTGCAATAGAGATGGGTGTTCTGGCAAAGCTCAATCTCTTGATCCTACATGTACCTAGTCATCCCCTAAACTGTGGTTCTTGGAACATGCAGCTGTCATCTGACCTGCGGTTTTGGGATTTATCAGCTACCCCTGTCCTGTGAGCCAACAGCTCTCTCCCTGACCTGCTAATTGTGGGTTTGCCAGCCCCTACAATCATATGAGTCAAGAGAAGCCTCCAGCCTGATGCTCGACCCATGGATTTAGACTTGCCTTCCTCCACATTGAAGAAGTCATTTGTTTGAAAAAATATATTTATAGATTTATCTATGTACTTCACTTGTCTTGCTCCTCTTAGAATCCACACAAATATGGAATTGAAAATTTTATGAACAAGTGTTTGTTGGCATTTTTGTATATTTTGTTGTCATAGAGTTAAAATGGGGTTAACCTCCAGTTCAGATTCTGAAAAAAACTTTCTACACTGAGTGTGTGTGTGTGTGTGTGTATCACATTATATAAGTAATGGCTATTTGCTTTAACAAAGGAAATATCTCAATGCTCAGGTGTTCTTAACATAGAAAACAAGTGTGCGGTCCTGCAATTTGTTTATTGTTAGTAACGTTTTTCTTTTATTGGATTTTTCCAACTTCGATAGTTTGAATTTAGCATGTTTTGAGGTTAAAAACTATCACAATGGGCAAAACAAGTGCACTAATGCATCTGGAGGGAAATGTTGGCAATCAATACTACCCCTACGGGTTTAAAGCCTACTTAGTTGGTTGCCCCATTATATTTCTGCTTAATTATCCAGTCTGGCTCCTGTAGAAACTGGATAGACCCAGGAAAATGACAGTGCAGTATTATGTACTTCAACAATAGCCTTGATAACAGCTGCTGTATTGGCCCTGGTATCATTGTTAGAGCAGATTAATATATCCTCAGGTACATGGTATGTGACCAATGATTTGGAAAATATGACCTTTCTATTTTAATCAGAAAAGATCAGTATAGGTTTGCATTCATGTGGAACAGACAAATAAATTCATGAACAGTTTTGCCTCAGGGATAGGTTAACTCTATTGTTCTCCATTATAAAATAGTCTAAAGCATTCTGGACTGTCTGAGTATTCCACAGAGCATAACATTGATGCATTATATCAGTGACATTATGTTGACCAGGCAGGATGCTCCGGACGTGTGAATAGCACACTGGAGGCTTGAGGAAGACGCAAGGGCCTGCCATACCTAAACCATTTCTAGAGATCCAGTGTCAGGATAATTACTCCAAAGGAAAAAAGGAATCAGTACATCTTGGACTTCTTATCATGAAGAAGGAAGGACACACCAAGTGAATTTCTGCAGGACACTGCTTCAGCCCACATCTGGGTGATACAAAAGGCTACAAGCTCTGAGCGGGGCCTGGAGCAGAAAAGAGTTCAGTAGCAAGGCCAGGCTATGATGCAAGTTGTTCTGTTTGTGGTAACATAAAAGAGGAAAAATGATACCGGACACAAACGGACAAGCAGATATTCAATTGATCATTACTGTAGTTAGGTTTTTGAAAACCATGATATCTGATTCTTGATGGTCATAACTAAAAATGTCAGACATTTCTTTTCAAGGGAGCACTATGAAACTTTAGAACAGAACCGAGCATAATCAATCAATAATATTTTAAAAATATAGTTTACTCACAGGATATGAAATGATAAAAAGAAATAACTGCATGTGTGAATACATTCAAAGTTGCAATGCGTCAGAAGCTATAAATATCTTTGGAATTTTCTCTGTATTGTGATTAAACCAAAAGTTAAAGAAAATATTTGTTGCAGGTAACATTCCAATTCATCAATGTATTCGAAAGAGAAATCTTTAATTTGAAAAAGTGACCAAGAAATAAATTCACTGCTCACCAAGAGTTTGAATTTAAGGAGATTACAGTTTATGCTAACTCTTCAGTAGAATTCTAATGAAAATAATTTTTTTCATTACCACTTTTAAGCTTTTTCTAATGAACTCTGAATAGAATCACTGAAACATAGATCAGAAGAGAATATTAAAATACTCAGTTGCTAGTTCGCTAAAGTCTGCAATATGTGAATATCTACAATGTCATTAAAACCTTTTAAAGTTTATGAACTTCACAAAAAATAAAATAAATTCTACTAGAAACATTTTCCTCTATTATCCATAAGTTTGACTGCATTATTTTTACTTTTGTGTTATAAAAAATGATGTGATAGCTAATCAGATAAAGTGGTTAAGTGAAGGATATTTTAGCCATATGGAACACAGAATAGCAACCCAATTATCTAAGAAAATTGTGAGACTGTTTCAGCTAGAATATATATATATATATGTAAAAGGTTGAATGTTATGTTACATATGTTACATACTATTTTTCAAATTAAAAAGTACCTATGAAATTTCTATGGAAAATGTTGTGGTGAGTGATGTTATTGCTGCTATTCCTGACATCATACAGCATTATTAGAATTTTTCCAGGTTTATGGTTTATTTTTTTTCCTCAAGTGTGGTGATAAAAATGTTCTTTTTGGCCTTTCCATTAGTGAATCATCCATTTTTAGAAAGCACATTAAGTTTTTTTGACTTTCAAAATATTAAATATCAGTCATAATATTAATATAATAAAAAAGTACATCAATTACCTAAAAATTGGATATGTAGGTCTCATAGTCTCTAGAAGAATTAGAATAATTACTTCTGATAGCAAGAATGGAAGTAGATGACATACTTTCATTGTTATCACAGTTACAGCTTGTGTATGTATAAGAAAGAATAATTCAATTCAAATTAATCTTAGCTTATATGAGAATTTATTTATCTAACAAAAGAAAAGAGCCAAAGGGTAGACTTGTGTCCAATCTTAACTGAACACAGGGGTATAAATAATGTCATAGTTTCTTTTTGCTCTATTCTTTGCCTCTTCTTACCTCTTAATATGTCAACCCTCTCTACAAGGAAGGAGGAATTGTTGAGTCCTGGTTTACAGCTTCCCATTCCATCCGAAAGAGAGGATCTTTGCCCCTGGTTGTTCTGAAGGGGAATACCTTGAGAGAGCCTGATTAGACCCTCCCGGTCTTGCAGTAACACGGAGTCATTCAATCACTGTTTGCCTAAGAAGTAAAAGTTGAAGCCAGAACTCGTTTTCTTAAGATCATATGAAATGGGTTTCCTAAAAGAGGAAAACAAAATATCCCCTTTCCAGAAGGCAATTAAAAGTCTTAAACAGGTAGGGAGTTGGGTGAGGGGAGAAAAAATTGTATAGACTTTTCGTATAGATAACACCCACGTATAAGCCATCTAACCTCTTGAAGGTTCAAGTTCACTGATTGACTACCTGAGAAGCGACAGACATGGAGGGCTCTGGGTGCTAACCTCACTTCTTTAATAGCTAAGAAGAGTAATTCAGTATTTATGATTCACTCACCAAATGAACAGTCTGAAACCGATTATGGGACTCTAAGGACTCCCTTGTTAAGGAAGTCCTTCTGTGACTTAGTCCAATAGATTTTTCAGCCCTGTCATTATGAATAGTTAGAGACTGTGGAGGCTCGTTCCCACATCGAGTGGCGTGCGGTGCATGTGAAGCTATGCCAGTCTTGAATGTAAAATGGAGGGCATTCGGGGGGAATGTGTGCATTCTAAGTTTTCTCTCACTAACCATCATTTTATGTCTATGCCACATGGTGCTTTGCCTGACGTTGGTTGAACATTTTCGTTCATGGCATCTTAAAAGCTGTGAATTAAATTATATGATTTAATGTTTTTACAGAGTAATCTACATGGTTCCCTTATTTGCTTACAAAGAGTCAGGCCACATTTGAGAAAACAAACAAAAAATGTGCTGGAAATAATTGTTCCTCTGTTTCATCACTTTTATTAGAATTATGCCTTTCTACGGGTTTCTTTCTCCCCCGCCCCCCCAAATTCAAGACACTTTCAGTGTCCCGAAATACCATTGTCTACCACCTTGCGACTAGTCTATATATTTGTTAACTACTCATTTAGGAAATATTTTCCATTTAGAGGCTGTTGAAAGACATCTGTCTTTTTACGTCTTTTATGAGTTAGACAACAAATAAAGGAACATCACCTTTCATAAGATAGCAGAACTAAATAATTTTGTTTAGAGATGTTTATAAAAAATCTAATCTTATTTCAATAACATAGGATATAAATAGACACTATTTCAAAAATAAACAATTCTTCGTTTACAACTTCTGTTATTTATGGTTGTAACATATGGCTGTCTTCTCCACTGTGAGATCGTGTGGCTTAGAAATTTTGCAGAGGACATTTAAGTACGTTTTTTCGGTTCCATGATTGGTTGCAAATGATTATAACGCTGCTAAGAAAACACAAGAGCTTCAAGGAAAGGCAATAAAACATGTAGACTAAATTTTCAAAATAAAATTGCAGACTTAATTTCAAAGTTGTCATATATAACAATAAGCATTTGAACAATTTGTAGCAGAATGAAAGACATTCATTTCCCATTGTCACAGTGGGAGCATCATCTAGATTTTAAAGATATCTCATAAGAAAGAAAGCAGCTAGCAAGAATTGAAAGGTGTGATACATGAAGGAGGGCATTACACAGGGAAAAAAAACCCCATGAAATGGTTTACCACAGAACTCAGAAAACTCACAGTGACCCTACAGGGCAGGTTAGAACTGCCCCAGTCACTCTTTACGGGAGTAGAAAGCCTCATCCTTCTCCTGGCGGTTTCAAACTGCGGGTTTTATGATAGCAGTCCAACGAGTAACCCATTTTGCCAGCAGGACTCAGTAGAAAATATATAAAACAATTGCAAACTTTAGGACTGTAAGCAGGTCATTTATTCTCTTTGAAACACAACGTCCTTTTCAGCAAAATCGGACTAAGAGTAAAGACCTCAGAGATTTGATTTATGTACAAGGAAACAAAAGCAAGCAGTTGCCATCGAATGAGTTCCAACTCATGAAATCATTTATGTCAGAGTAGAACTGTGCTTCTGCAGATTGTTAAGGTTATGACCGTATAGAAGCAGATAGGCCACGCCTTTCTACTGAGGCACCTCTGGGAGGGTTCAAGCGTCCAGTCTTTTGGTTAGTAGTCCAATGCTTAACAATTTGCACAACCTAGGGAGGGACTCCTTTAGGTATACGAGTAAAAAATAATATGGGGTCTTTGTTGGAATTGGATGTAGACAGCCCTCAAAGTATATTGAACTCCACAAGCATGCATCTTGGGAAGCAGGTGGAATCTTTATTTTTGTACTCTGTTTGCTTTTTATGACATCTCTTAGTCCTGCAGACATATTTTTGCCTAAGTGAATGAGTGTTATTGAAATGTTTGCCCTCTGTCCAACTCTCATTGTTTTCTTATAGCGTTCAATCACTTAAGTTTAATCTGTACAAGTCAACAATCTATGTATTTTGTTCTAAAACGGCTTTCTTATATTATATACTTTCATTTTGCTAATAGTATTTTAAATTCTATGCCGTTGCATAAGTTAATGATATAATTAATAGAATTACCAAATGTACCATGGATATTATTTATATAATTTCTCAAGTAATTGATAATGCTGTCTCTAAAGTGGACCAGGGATATATATTTAAACGGTAGATATATGAACAGATTTTGAGATTTCACTTAATCATAAACCCAATTTGGATTTGAGGGCCCTTGAAATGTGACTGAGAAGAAGCTGATTTCCTGTAGGGTAGTCGACTTTGATGATGTAAGTCAAAATAAGCCAGAGGGAGTGAAGCTTCCAGGATCTTCATTTACTGATGGGGCACCACTCAAGGTAAGGAGGCACAGACACAAAACTCTAATGATCAGAACTTGGAATGTGCGAAGTATGAATCTAGGAAAATTGAAAGCTGTCAAAAATTAAATGGAATGCATAAAGATCAATATCCTAGGCATTAGTGAGCTGCAAAAATTAAATGGAATTCATAGAGATCAATATCCTGGCTTTAGACGTTTTGAATCAGAAAATCATATGGTTATTATGCTGAGAATAACACAATCAAGAGGAACGGGGTGGCATTCATTAGCAAAAAGGACATTGCAAATCAATCATGAAGTACAATTCTATCTGAGATAGGATTGTATCTATCCTACTTCAAAGAAATCCAGTCAATAAAAATATTATTCAAATTTATGCACCAACCACAAAAGCTAATGATGAAGAAATTAAAGAATTCTACCAATGACTTCAGTCAGAAACTCACCAAACATGCAATCAAGGTACACTGATAATCATTGGAGGTTGGGATGTAAAAGATGGAAACAAAGAGGAGGGAACAGTAGTTTGAAAATAAAGGCTTGGTGATAGAAACAAAGCTGACGATTGCTCCTTAGTATATTAGTAATCTATACGAAGTATATACAAAATAGCCTCTTTGCTTCTCAACCCTTTAAAGAGGTCTTGTGGGAGCCCTGGTGGCTTAGTAGGCGACACATTAAGCTGCTAACCACAAGATCCACAGTTTGAAACTCCCAACCACTTCATGGGAGCTTTCTATTTCCATAATGAGTTCGTCTCGGTAACCCACAGGAGCAGTTCTACCTTGTCCTATAGGGTCATTATGAATCAGGAAGGACTCAGTGGCAAATAAGGTATACAGAACTCTGAGTCAGGTGCCGAGTCAGTTTTACCACTCTCCTGGGTATAAAGTGAGCCATTGCAGAGGGAGGGAGGGGAAATCCCACGACTACCAAGAAAGAAGAACCAGCAGAGTGTGTGTGCAGTCCCTGTGTGAAGTGGTGACAGCCTGACTGGAAGTGGTGGCACCAACGACACCAGAACCTACAGCACGGAGACCGTGCTGATTTACAGAATAGGGTGCCCTTTGGGAATTTACAGAATAGGGTGCCCTTTGGGAATTTATTAGGACTAAGTGGGCTTGGTAATATTTGCTTGGGTAGGAAAGAAGCCAAAGAGCTATGTGGCCGAGAGACTGAGGACCAAAAGAGATGTGCCTGCTGGCATGGCTGAGAAGAGGCACTGCTTAATGTTTTGTTTAATTTTTAATCCTGACTCCTTTTAACTTGTTAACTTCCCTAACATCATCACCACCACTACCCCATATCTATTATCTGTGAGTTTTATGTGGCCATTGCAATGGATTCTCAACCCCACAAGAGAAGTAGAGTGCCCTGGGAAGGGGAATTGGTGTTAGAAAGGGATAAAGAAGGATGGAGGAATGTTTGACATCCTTGGGCAGATTTCATATATGTATTCAGAGAGAGAGAGAGAGGAAATTGTCTTTCTCGATTTTGGAAACTGAATACGCAGAGACAACAGAGCAGGCAGACTGCAAGCCGGGAGGGAGGATCACTAGGAGGGTCAAAGTATATGTGCACATGCCAGCCCTAGAATGTGAAAAACTGGAACGGTTAGAGTAGAGCCATTCCATGCCCAGATGTTGTTTCATGCCAATGAAGTGAGGCCAGATACAGGACCAACATGTGTCATCTACAAAATGGCTTCTGTTTCTTTTCCACTCTCCAAGGACTACAAGAACTCTTTGGGACAATAATACACCTGCAGCCTGTCCCCAAATCCTATTCAACTGGGAAGAAAAATCTAGATGCAATAATAGATTTGCTGCTTAAAAATTAACTAAAACTACATGGCAAAAGAAAGGAAGGATGAAGGGAGGGAGAAAAGGAAGAAACCAAAACACATAAACAATGTCAAAGATAAATGACTACTTTGGAGAAAATCAAAAGAAAATAATAGCAGCATGCATAGGTGGTTCCAAAATGTTTATGGAGAAAACCCATTCGCCATTTTTCTTTGAGAATTTTGAAACCCTGCAATGTATTACAAATAAGGAACTTCTATCTCTAAGAAACAAAGCAATCTGAAGGTGGAGTTTCTAACCAACAACAAATGCAACCTGCAGGGAAAATGGGGAGAAATGTACAAACAACTTTACATTTTAAAACAAGTTTAAAGAGACATAAAATGGTTCCTAAACGTGTGAACAGGTGCAAAATTTCACTTATATTGAGGAAAATATCAATTTACCTACACATACAAGCTTTCTACTATATCACATTGCCAAAAATCTGAGAGAGCCTGACCACACATTCTGTCGACAAGACTATGGAAAACAAGTGCTCTCCTACATTGCTAGTCGGGATGTGCAGGGGTAAAATCTTAATTGACAGGAATTTGGCAAAATGTAATCAGTGTACTTATGCCTCTACCCTTTCATTCAATAGTTCCATTTTCAAAAATACAGCCAGTGAGTACACTCCAAAAATGCCAGAGGAAGATGAGGGTAAAAGGAATGTGGGTGGAAAAACAGCCCACACATATACTCATTATAGTGCATTTTTCCTACTGAGCAATATTAGAAATAATCCATTGCATATATAGATGAGCAGGTAATGGTATATACACATAGTAGAGTCCTTCATTGGAAGGATTCTTTTAACTGATACAAGTTTCCAGGTGATGTATTGTCAGGTGGAGAAAAAAAGCAAATACAAAGGAATATGTATATATTACCCTGCATTGTGTAATGAAAGAGGAGACGATAGGACCACCAACATACATGCGGGCATTTCACTTTCACAAAAAGAAGCAAAAGAAAACCAGAAACCACTGACATTAGTAACCTACTGGGAGTCACTGGAGAGTTACAGGTTGGGGAATAAGTAAAACCTGGAGTAGATCTTTTATATAGTTTCCATTTGGAGAGCCATGTTGCAGTTTTATAAAAGGACGGTAAAACCAAACAAAACGAACAAGGGTGTCAAAAAAAAAGGAGCCTCAAACATTATACAAATGGAAACAAATGAGCTCATTAAAAAGAGACCCCAAACCAAAGCAAAATAATAAACAAAAAAGTAACCCAATTAACTTTTGCACACAGTATTTTGACTATTAAACCTAAGTTTAAAGATGAACAAGAGCTGCAAACAATTACTGTATTCTAGTTCATGGGCTGTCTTTTGCTGTTAGTTGTTAACAAGTCTGAAATGCTATTTTGCATATGCTCTAACAAAAAACAAGACAAAACAAAAGCTAACCTCCCCCCCGCCTAAAACCAGGTCCATTGCCATCAAGTTGATTCCAAATTCCAATGACCCTATGTCAGACAGAACAGAGCATCTCCAGAGGAATTCCAGGGAGGTAAATCTTTATGGACACAAACAGCTTTATCTTTCTCTTGTGGAGCAGCTGGTTGATTTGAACCACTGACCTTGCAATCAGGAGCCATGTTCATCCCTACTGGAAAAAGGAGTTACAGATTTTACAAGAGAGATGAGACAAGGACTAGAAGGAGCCACATAGTGCTACGCTGACATTGGAATCACAGTATGAAATTGTGGGTTGAATATACAGATGTAGAAGTAGATATACTTTTGTGGTAGTGATTTAGTTATAGATATGGATAGAGTTTTATATATATAGAGAGAGCAAAAGCCTTCAAGTAGCAATGAGCACACTTAGAATCTAAATTTTGATTTATAAACGACATTACCTACTAAAAGAAATCGGGGCTTCTTAGAGAAATAGCAGTTCTAGGTCAGGGAGTGCACAAGATGAACTGGAAATATTTTGCTGTGTTTGAAAGTTGGACTTAAAAAAATGACAAAAACATGTCTGGTTAACAGGATATGAGGTTGAAAGGGCTTATTCTGGCTAAATCTTGGAAAATGTGAGCAGCAAAATTAATAATAACAGCTGAATACAATCCCGTCAATGAAAGTCCTTTTTTGTTATTTATGATTTAAATAACTAATTTAAACATGAATATGAAAGACTGAGAAAGCTTTCAGACATTAGAATATCACCTAATGAATGCAGAAGGCATGATAATATTAGAAAACTATTATTTTAGTAATAATTGATTCAGACAAGAATCAACAGAGGATACTAAAAATAGCAGATGAATGTTTGATAAGAAACAATCATATTTACATACTTTCAAAGCATGTCTGTATAAATTATATATTACAAAGGGGAAAATATTATGTTAGCAGTGGAAAACTTGGCAGTTGGTGACAATATTAACATCACCACCAATGAACCACAGGCCAGATAACTTGTGCCTCTTGATATGAGGTACTGAGAAGGCTATAGCATTACTTCTGGAATTTTCCAGACTTGTATAAACTAAATGCTAGCAAAAGGAAAAATTAGGCACACCCAAAATGAGGATAATTGCACTGCCTTGTACTTCTCAACTATATCAGACTACACAGAATAAAAAAAACAAAGATTGAGTAGTTAAGATATGAAAACTAAAATACAATAGGTGATCCTTGATTAAATCCTAATCCAGGAACAATATTAACACCAACAAAAAGCTATAAAGGACATTACTAAGACAGATGAGAAACTTTGATTATCAATTTTAGATTAAATAATAGTAGTCAATCTATTTAGTTTCATGATTTTGATAATTGTACTACAGTTATGAAGAAGAATCTTTTTTTCTCCTGTTGAACAGTGGATAGGTTTGAACTGCTGACTTTATACTTAGCAACCCAACTCCTAAGTCAACACCACCACCAGGTTTGACTTATTTTATCTCCATCACCCTGGCGGACTCCTGGAAGACTTGAAACACTTGTTGATGAAGATCAAGGATTGTAGTCTTCAGTATGGATTCGGACTCAATGTAAAGAAGACCCAAATCCTCACCACTACACTAATAGGCAAGAACATGATGAATGAAGAGAAGTTTGATGTTTCCAAGGATTTGGTCTTGCTTGGATCCATAATCAATGCTCATGGAAGCAGCAGTCAAAAGATCAAAAGACACGTTGAATTAGGTAAATCTGCTACACAAGAATTCTTTAAAGTATTGAAGAGCAAGGATGTTACTTTGAGGACTAAGGTGCACCTGATCCAAGCAATGGTATTTTTCCATTGCCTCATATGCATGTGAAAGTTGGACATTGGATAAGGAAGGGTGAAGAAGAATTGATGCGTTTGAATTGTGGTTCTGGACAGGAATATTGAAAATGCCATGAACTGCTCAAAGAACAAACCAATCTGTCTTAGAAAAAGTCTGGCCAGAGTGTTCCTTAAAGGTAAAGATGTCAAGACGTTCTCTTACATATTTGGACATATTGTCAGGAGAGGCCAGTCCCTGGAGAAGGACATGATGCTTGGTAAAGTGGAGGGGCAGCAAAAAGGAGGAAGGCCCTCTAAGAGATGGATTGACTCAGTGGCTGTAACAATGGAGCCGGGCATACAATTTATTGGTGGCACAGGATCATGCAGTATTTGGTTCTGTCATGCATATGGTTGCTATGGCTCAGAACCGACTCAATAGCATCTAAAAATAACAACATTTCCTTCTTCAGGGTGGGCCCTTAAGGATAGTGGTGAGGTGAAATTCTTTCAATGGGCATAGATTCAGACCGTACATCTGGTCATCAACCAAGGTGACAGGTGATTGGAAACGTGACTTTAAGTAGCACGGATGAAAAGTCATGGCCAAAAGATATGAGGAAGAGTGTGTGAATGGACCTCTGGGGATGGCTGCAAAGTCAGTATAGCTATCTGTTTGTTTGTTTTTGTTTTTTCATGTATGAGCACAAGAGAGCATTAAGGAGATGTTGAAAATCCAGATGTCAAGTTGATCCATTCAGTTTTCAACTAGCCTCTGCCTAACCTTTCGCAAGGATTTCAAAAGGAAGCTACAAACAGAGAGTCACCTCAGTGTCAGGGATGCACACTACATATAGGTCTAAGTGCATGGACTTTCCATTCTGGTGTCAAAACTGTCTTTGCCGAGTGTCTAATCTGTCATCGACTGAGACAATGATTGAGTCTTATGATGGAATCATCCCTCTAGAAATTAACCGGCTGCTTGGTGGCAAATTGGTAGCATTGGATATCTCCCACCCCAGGGGCAGTAATAAGAATGATATATATTTTGGTTCTGGATTTATTGTTCCTTCCTTCAATACCTCGGACAGTACCCCAAACCATACAAGAAATGAGGTATAAAATGGCATAATGAAATAAGTAGGTTTAAAGAACATACCGTATATACTCGAGTACAAGCTGACCCGACTATCAGCCGAGGCACCTAATTTTACCACAAAAACTGTACAAAAATGTGCCGAAAAACTCAGCTTATACCTGAGTATAGGTGGTAAATTATTTTCTCATAATTCTGAAGGCTAGATGTAGGCTATGAGCTGTGTCAATACCTTCTGAGTGATGACAGAGAAGCTGTCCCATACCTTTCTTCTCATTTCTAGGGGCTTCTAGGGATACCTGGCTTGTAGGTGTATTTTCATACGTCGTTTGTATCCCCATTGTATGTGACTTTGTTTCTGTATCTGTTCTTCCCCGGTATAAGACAGCACTGCAAATAGATGAGGAATAGGATCTATCCTTCATGACTAAATTAACAATTTTCAAAGAAAAACTCTTATTTCCCTATCCAAGGTTACGCTCATGAGTAGAGGACTTCACCATATCTCTTTTGTGGATATAACTCAATACAAAACATGTATCAGCGATCAAGGTTGAAGACATGCCCAGCAATTCCACCCTTACATCTCTACTCATCAGAGTGTACATACATGCTCCCTTAGCAACTTTTACAAAACACACCTAGCTTCTTTTCTTGTAATAACACAAACTAGAAATAACTCCAAAGCCATGTAAAAGTAAAAAGGATATGCAAATTACAGTAGACATAAACATAAACAACTTGAAGTTACCAGTGATTTGCTTCTATCCCTGGAAGGAGCAGTAAGAAATCATGATATAGTGCCTTGAGCAAATCTGCAAAATATCTCTTTAAAGTCTTAAAAGACAAAAATGACACTTTGATGACTAAGGTGCACCTGCCCACCCTACCCCACCCCCACCCCAACAACAACAACAACAAAACCCAATCCTCCAAAGTCTGTTCGATTTGGTATGGAAGTCTTTATCTTGTTTTGTTTTCCCTTATAACAGCACTGTCATGCAACATTTGACTTTTTGTGTTTGGCTCACTTCACTCAGCATAATATTCTTCAGATCTATTCATGCCATGAGGTGCTTCATTGTTTTATCATTGCTTTTTAGCAATGCATATTGTGTTAGTTACATAACGTCGTGTCATCCTGAAGAGTGAAGGGGTAAAGGTTAGCTTGCCAGTCAGGTGCCTGATGGTTGGTACATCTTGGTGGGTGTGGCCTTCTCATAAGGAGGATCCTGGGAACCTCCCTCTCTCTCTCTCTGCCTCCCTTTTGACAAGCCACAGAGAGACTTGTTGAGACTTGTGAGAGTCTCTCTCTCTGCTTCACCTTCCTGTTGGCAAGCCATGTGGCTGAGACCTGCCAGAGCCCTGGATATGCATCTACTGCCATCGGATCCACAAGACTTTGCACCCCGCCGGCTGGTGACCTTCCTGCATTTTGCATCATTGCATTCAGCTGTGTGAATCTGAAGAGAGACTTATGAACTAGTATCGGACTTATGGACTTCATCTGGACTGGGCTGGGAGGTTTGCTCGATATATAATTACTTCTTGATATAAATCGCTCTCTTAAACATATGAGTGTCCCTGGATTTGTTTCTCTAATCAGCCAGGCTTAACACCCATAGTTATTCCATAGTGTGTATATACCGAAGTTTCTTACATTCTTCTACTGATGGGCATTTAAGTTGTTTCTATCTTCTTGCTATTGTACACAGTGCCGCAATGTACATGGGTGTGCATATGTTTGCTTGTGTTATGACTTTTGCTTCTGTAAGTTATACACCCAGCAGAAGGATCGCTGGATGATGTGGAATTTCTGTTCCCAGTTGTGTGAACTAGCGCCATACTGCGTTACACAGTGGTTGTGCATATTTGCAGTTTCATGAGGAGTGTACGAGGATTCTAATCTCTGCACAGTGCCTCTAGCATGTCTTTTCTGTTTTCGTTAACTTGACTGTCATTGTTGGTGTGATGTTGTAATTCATTGTTGCTTTGCTGAACATCTCCTGGATGGCTAGTGATCATGAGTGTGCCTTCATGTTTGTTGGCCATCGAGATGTTTTCTTTGCTGAACTGTCTGTTCATGTCCTTTGCCCATAAGGCATGCAGACAGCTCATGACTTGGCAGTGTTTGTGATGTGTCAAGTAGGTGGTGACTCAACATCAACTAACAAGAGTCAAATGACAAAATTCTGTGAAGCAATAAACCTGAGTTAACTAGAACTACATGCATCATTCTGATAAGCATAATGTTGAGCAGAGGTATATAGACACTTCTTCTAGATTATCCCTTTCGTGTGATATATAGATAGATATACACTATAAATCAGGCATATTTATATGTATTGTATAAAACCATCATTTTATGGACACATGCGTATAAGGTAAATCATAAAAATTAAAAGAAATAACTGATATAATTCAAGTTACTTGTTGTTTTTTGAGGAAAGTAGTAGTGATTATCGCAGGGTCTTCTAGAAGTTTTTTAGGTTAATGGCTTTGTCTTATTCCTGAATCTTGAGGGTCTCTTGAACAGAAGTTTACTCTATGAACGGTGCCTTCCCCATGCCATGCATTTGTTTTCAATATGTAGTAGAGATCACAATACAATGGGATTAATGTTCAAAAGAGTTGAAGTAGCTATGTGATTCTGTAATATTTGGAGTCGTGCTAATTATTGGGGCACATTTTTGCTATCAAGGTGAATCTAGAAGCACAGACGAACTAAAACTACATGGCAAGAACTAGAGTCATAGAACATAAGTTAGTTTCTCATGATCTGGAAGATAGAAATCCACATCAGGATATCAATACCTTCTGAGAGTTTTAGCTTCTAGTGGCTACTGGCAATATTTGATTGTAGGTGTACGGGGCTTGTAGTTCCTAGGCAGGAGCTGAGATGATAGAGGAAGACAGTGCCATGTGGGAGCTTCAACCAGAGAGTTGATGTAGATACTGGTAATAATTCCCTTAGAACCAAAGAGAGATGGGAAAACATACTCTGGCTTCTCACCCCAAATCTCTAGCCAGTATCTCCCAAGTACCAAGCAATAAAAGCCATTGGACTAGAATCTGGGAAATGGAGTTTTTAGGAACCATCCCTTTGTGGTCTGTAATATAGTTGAACAAAGACTAGGTTGGAGGATAGATATCAAACTAAAGAGAAAAATGATCAAAGCACAAGGCCAGCTTTCTTTTCTACCTCAAATTAACCTTCCCCCCACCCCAAGCTCATGAGTAATGGTGAGTAGAAATTATTTAATATAATTTAGCTGGTTCGTGTTAGGATAACTTATTTTTAAATGTTATATTTATTATTTGTTTTCCCCAAAATAAATTATCATGAACTTGGATAAATACACACTTGATCTTTCAGTTAGTAGAAGTCTAAATAAGTAACATTGCACTGAAAGGATTATAAAACAAGCTGAAATTCAGGAGGCAAAGAAGGATGTCTATTATCTTATGGGATTGGTTAAAAAGCATAGAGTAGATGAATGTGTGAAGTGTCTAAAAATAAGGATATGCCTTAGTATTGCCTGTTAATGCTCATAAGGGACATCGATTTGAATGATAATTCCAATTGTTGGTTTTGCTAATGTCTGAATAGTGCTTTCAGAAATCAGTTCTTTTGTTATATAAAATAGCAGCTTATAATTAGGGGGGGAAATTCACATTTGAAACAAAAGAGTTCATTTCTAATTCTAGATGGTGGGAAAAAAATAGATAGCACCATGGAATTCAAGACCAAAAAAATGCGAAAGAAAAGGGAAAACGTGGGGCTGATGTTTCATTATAATATGTATGTGCTGCAAAGTTGGTGTTTTCCTTCCTATTCTTTATTTTTAATTTTACTATTTTTTTATCTAACCCTATATAATTTAGAAAGAAGAATGTATGTCAGATATTGCTGGTGAAAATGATCATATTCCTTACAATATCGAGCCAGTGCTATTCAATAGGGATTTCTGGAATGGTGGAATAGTTCTTTATTTATTCTAATATAGTGGTCCCAAGCCATATGTAGCTAGCGTTTGAGCCCTTGAAACATGACTCTTGTTTCTGAAAAACTGAATTTTTATTTTGATTGAATATAAATTACTTTAAATTTAAATTTAATTAGACCACAAGGCCAGTGACTACATTTTTGCGCAGCATACATCATTACACCATTGTTATTTTGCAAACTTGATGGAAATATATCTTCATTCCACTTACATCTTCCTCCTACAATGAGCAATTTCAAGAAAGGCAGTTTTGGAGCACCAAGGTAAAAAATTTGTTATTATTTGTCAATCAGAGCAGCCAAGTCATCCATGATGAGTTCACAGTCAGATCTCCTATATGTTCATGCAGCCTTAAAGGATACCCTCATGTCACTTATCAATATGATTAGGCTCCAAAGATCATCATGTTATTATGTCAAAACTAGCATTGTGTGATAATGGAGGCTGACTACCTCAGATCACAAAGTGGATCGTGTAATAATGAAAGTTGGAACTAATATAATGACGTCATTATAGTACGTCAAATGACAGAGATCATGGCTCAGACAAGTTGATACAAACCTTTAACCTGCATTATTCTTGTCTCACCCCTCAGCGTTTATTACTACTAGACAGATGGTACTGCACAAAATATTTTACTACTATTTAAATGTGAAATGTCAGATAACCAGACAGCGAAAAATAGATGTACTCAGGATTAGAATGCCCACACTTCTTGGGGTAGGAAGGGCATTTGTTATTTACCTTGGCATTCTTGTGCCCTGTAAACGGTTAAATACTGGACTCCTAACTGAAAGGGTGGTTGTGGGAACCCAAGCAGAGGTGCCTCGGAGGAAAGATCTTCTAACAGAACACAGCCTTGGAAATCTTGTGGATTACAGACTACTTTGCAACACGTGGGGTCGGCATGAGTTATAATTGAGACAACGACTCAGTATATTCTTTAGGGTTTATCATAAAGCTGTGTGAGTAGTCCTGGTGACACACCTGTTAAGCCTTCTGCTGTGAGCCCGAAGGTTGGTTGTTCAAACACACCCAGCAACTCTGGGGGAGAAAAGACCTGATGATCTGTCTCCATAAAGAGTCTGGCCTAGGAACTCCCATGGGGCAGTTCTCTCCTGTCACATGAAATGAAAAACTGGGCAGCACCTAACCAACCCAACATAACTCTGCCTCTCACAGAGTGGAACTACGTGTGTGTGTGTGTGTGTGTGTGTGTTCTGATAGCCTTTTAAGAACTGAGACACTCCATTATGAGCTATGATGGGACATGAAAAACCAAACAAAGCTCAAAGACAGAGGTTGGTTTTTTTCCCATTCATTCAGAAAGTACCCACCCAGCTGCTGCGGACCCCTCCACTGCTACCCTGTGGGTCCCATTACCCGCAAACTGGCATTCCTGCTCGCACGCTTGTCTCCTCTGCTCGCTGTTTACTCTGCCTTAGCTGCATTGCTTCTTTGCTGCGACTCAGACAGCAGACACCCTGTTGCCTTAGGGTAGTTGCACCAGTGGTTTCTGATGTCGAGACTTGTCGACGAGAGTATTGTGTGCCGTCCTCATGGTGGTCTCCCTCAGCTCCATTGAGTCTTCTCTCAAGCCTTACCTCCTCAAAAACACCTATTCGGAAGGCTCCTTTGACGACTGTCCTCAGTAAGCACCAGCCCACCTAATTTCCCTAACCTTGCTCTATTTGGTTCCTTCTTCCCGAACCTCCACCTGGTTCTCATCAGCTTCTAACATACTAGATAATTTACTTATTTATTAACTAAATTTATTATTCATTATCTGCCTTCCCTCTCAATGTAAACCTAAAGAAAGCTGCAAAATTTTTCTTTTTTTCCCCCCACCCTCTCTCAAACACCTTAAGTTATCACCTTGTACCCAATAAACACTTGATAGAAGTATATTGAATACATGAACACATGTTTACTAATTAACATTAGGTATCTTTGGCGTATATATGATATATATGCACAGATCACTGCAGAATAAATTTAATGAATTACTACATTCTTGTGAGTAAATAGATTTATTGTTAATGAAACATGAAAATTGCCAAGTCACAGGGTTTTAAATGAAATGTCATAAAGTTCCTTTAGTGGATATTAATATATTTCAAAGTGTTTTAATTGTAATATAAAATCCTAGATGTGTTCAATTGGGCTGAGATAATGATATTAGAGAAAATTCTAATTTTCTTGATGCCCAAGCCCTTCCATTTTTAATTTTAATACTTACGACACTTCATTAAAATGCATGTTGTATTTAATTTTCCAGGAAATTTCAGCGTATAAAAGAAGAATGTATATTCAAAGCAATTTCCAGTTAGACTAGTAGAAACTTTTTAATGGGAGGCAGTAGAGCCTGTGTCTTTGAGATGTGAAGCAGTTTTTTTGGTTTTGTTTTGTGTGTATGTGTGAGTGTGTGTGTGTGAGTGTGTGTGTGTGTGTGTGTGTAATTGCATGAAGTCAGTGTAGCCCAGAATACTCAGGACCCTTTGCTCAGTGTGCCTGTTTCCTAAACCTTTTATCACACTCTGTGCCGTCTCTAGGTTGCTGCTATTGATTTCCAAGCCCTAATGTAGCCACAGTATTCTCATAACACTTGACCACTAACAGCAGCTGGAGGAGGAAGACGTGTCATTTTTAGACCTCTGCTTCGGTGTACACATCACATTTTCAAGCTTCCTTTCGTAAAGGAATTAGATCGGTGACAACTTTAACTTGGAGCCCATAATAAGCCTGGGATTTTTTTTCTTGCAACTCCTTTTAAGTGGTTATTTCTGATTGTGTAGTCATGGAAATCTTGTTTTATCCTTAAAGTTATTCTATAATTATCAATGCTAAATTTAGAGCCTCTCTCTCTCTCTCATCCTGAAGGTCAATTTCTCCCTTATCTTGTTGGAAAGGCTGTTTGACAGACAACCTTGCGAAATCTGATATTTCTAAAAAATTCATGTCCCATCTCGCTTCCCACCTGATTGTAAAACCTTTGAAACTTGCTGCCCTCCCACCTCCAAAGTCACTGCCATCCAGGCCATCCTGAGCCTATAGATCATGGTAGAATTGCCCCAGTGGGTTTCTAAGGCTGTAACTCTCTAGGAGAGTAGAAAGCTCAAAGCCTCATCATTCTCCCTCAGAGTGTCTGGTGGTTTCCAGCTGCTGAGGGTTACCTACGACGGCACCAGAGCGCCTTGGGACATAATGATTATGTCTAATTCAGTTGTACATTCCCTGTAGAATTTAGCAAAGTAGCCCGGTAGCACAGAGGTTAAGTGCTTGACTGCTGATGGAAAAGGTTGGCGATTCAAATCCATCAGCTTCTCTCTGGGAGAAGATGTATCAGCCTGCTTTTATAGAGATGTGTAGCCTTGGAAACCCTCTGGGAGCAGCTTGTCTCTGCCCTGTAGGGTTGCTATGAGTCAGAATACACTTAACATTATTGGGTCTGGTTTTTGCTTACAGAATAGCACAAAAGAGATACTCCATTCTAGTTACCACCATGATTGTCAAATCACATTACCTAGAGGTATACTTCCTAACTAGCCTCCCTCTCCCTCTAATAGTTTTGGGATGCAGACATAGTAAATTGCTTGTAAGTAGCCTGCATGTAATTGTCCTGTCTACTGATGCATGTGCTGCTCCCATATCTGCCGGAATCAGTCCTGGGCCTCCTTCCGGATTCAGTTCAAATGGGAACCCTTGTGCAAAGTCATCTCTGATGCCTCAGAATGGCATTGTGCCCTGTGGTTAAGAGTTTGGGTTTTGACATAAAATTGCTGAGAAGGTTTACGCTGCCTCTTTGTAGTAGCAGAAACCCAGGGAAGTTTCTTACTCTCGCTGTCCCTCCGTTTCCTCCATCAACTGTAAATGAAGGAAAATAATTGCACCACTTCATAGGGTTGTTGTGAAGATTATATAAATGAGTACGTATTAAAAGCTTAGAACAGTACCTGACTCATTGCAGTGTTCAATCGATGCTTTTATTAATCATAAAGTAGATACACGGGCATTGTTATTTTGTCATCTTTCTGGTTCCTTAAGCAGAGTTCAGTATATAATTGTATTAATGCAGTTTGACTTTTATTTTTCAGCATTTTTGTTTCTTGACTATACCATGAGCTAAGGACAAATCCTCTTATTCAGTCATCTGCTCGACCTAGCATAGGGTTTAATGTTCATTAATGCAGTAAATATGGTGGTGGTGTGTCAAAAAGTTCATGGAAAAAAATCCGTTATATTTCAAGTCCTTTTTCCAAAAGCTTTTTGAAGGCCTCTCATATCCGTTGGAATGAATGCATGAATAAATTGAAATATATTTCTAGGGAAATTGTGAGCACCCTTAATGACCTAGTTTCTAATACCAACTCAAGAAATCTCATGATTATTTTAATGTATTGTGCTTAAGTAGCTACATTGATGGCCATAATTTATCAATGGCAGGAACTGACTTACTCATATAACTCAATATAATGTCTGCTTCAAGATCCACCCTATGCAATAGGTACTGTTAAGACCCGAACAACATGAGACTCAAAAGAATGAAATATTTTTCTCCTTTGGCACAGAGGGATTCAAGAATATAAAATTTCCCCCCGATAATTCAGCATTTCATCCACCTGGCCCTTCTGCTTCTAAATAGAACATTTCCAAGAAAAAAGGATGCTTCAATCATTTCAGTGTTTCATATTGAAAGTGACAATGTTTGCAGTCTCTCAGTATTTCCGGACAATAGTCAGCACCCGATAATACAATTTCTATTAATGCCCATAGAAAAACAGGATATTTGAGGTAGTTTATTTTCCTAATGAACTGTTGTATGGAACACCCCTAATGCTGAAACAAATCACCTTAGACTGCTGGGGTCTTATAGTTCATATGTGTTTATGGTCCAGTCTCTGCCTTTAGAAGCCATATGTTCCTATTAGCCTCAGACTGATGAAAGTAAATGCATTCTAGGATCCTTCTGCCAGGAATCTAAAATGCTCTCCCATTTAACGTTGAGTAGTATTGCCCTACTTCTAGTTTCCTAAAAACACACCTATGAAGTATTGCCCAGACAAAATGTATGCCTGAATGGATTTCTGCCTGTCACTGTTTGAGTTTACCATTTCTGCATTCTTTCCACCTCTGGGCATATGCCACATAAGGCCAACACTCAACTTCAGGTGATGGCACTGAGGTCTAGGAAAGGACAGCGTCCACTGGCTGACCCCTTCATCTTTGACCATAAGTTGAATTCTTTTTCACCATGGCCAACCCCCCCCCCCCCAGAACAATCCATGCGGCTTATTAAAGTTCATAAAATAAACAATGGAGTATAATCAAATAAAATAAATTATGGATAAGGTAAACTCCAAATTTAAAGAAAAACATCACGACTCATGAAATACACCTATCCTTTTGGTCTCAGCTTTTTTTAGCAGCTAATCAGCAAGGGAGAAATAGTTATTGACTCATATACCATGGTCCATATGTTAAAAACAAATCAATTGCTTCTAGGAATTACAACCAATTACGTATCTCCAGAAAGTCAAGATCTCTCTAATGTTCGTTAAGTTTCTCTGAGAAGCAGACACTGATTGTTACTGTTCCCGTTAGGGACCATTGAGTTAGTTGTGAGCCATAATGACCCTATGCACAACAGAACAGGACACTGCCCATCTCTGAGTCATCTTCCCAATTGTTCCTATGCTTGAGCCCATTGTTGCAGCCGCTGTTTCAATCCATCTTCTCGAGGGCCAGCCTCTATTTTTGCTGTCCCTCTATTCCACCAAGCATGAAATCCTCCTCCGGGGACTGGTCTCTCTTGACTTGACAACAGGTCCAAAGTACATGAGACAAAGCCCTGCCATCTTTGCCTCTAAGAGCACTCTGGGCGTACTTCTTCCAGGAAAAGATATTTGTTTGTTTGACATTCCATGGTAGTTTCAATATTCTTTGCCAGCACTACAGTTCAAATGAATCCGTTCTTCTTTGACCTTCCTTATTCAATGCCCAACTTTCACATGCATATGAGATCTTTGAAAATACCATGGCTCGGGTCGGGCACACCTTAGGCCCCAAAGGGACATCCCTGCCTTACAACACTCTGAAGGAGTCTTGTGCTTACCCAATGCAATGCGGCATTGGATATCTTGACTGCTGCTTCTATGAGCATTGATTGTAGATCCAAGTAAAAAAATCCTTGACAACGTCAATATTTTCTCCATTTATCATGATGTTACCTACTGGCCCAGTTGGAAGACACTAGAAAAGGTTTAAATGTGATATTTATTGGGGGAAATGATTATGGTGGGGCGAAGAACTGAAAGAAGCTGGGAGAGCTTTCATACTACAATATATGTTAACACCCTGCGGTTTAGAGACAAAAGGAAGAAGATTGGACAGGAAATGTCTTTGACTGCAGTGCAGTTTTAAGAGTTTCAGGAAGTCTGATGGGGATTTTTGGTGGTGGGGGGTGTGTGTCTTTGAATTAAGATTGCCCATTAGAAGAGTTCTGTATTTTGCAGGAATAAATCCACTTTAATGTCTGGGCTGTGCACCATTATTGGCTAAGAACAGCCTTTGGGACGTACAGTGATGGATGCAGAGATTAATAGCCAGGAACATTGTTCTGCTTGATATGAACTTTATGAACATTTTCATGGCTGCTGCCCCTAACCCTCTGAAAAGAAGATGACTACATAATGTACATTATGTACTTGAGTCAACCTCAAACTGTGTGTGCCTTGGGCACTGATATTTCTCTATTGGTTGAAGCTTCGTGGCCAGCTCGATTTTCCCCTTCACAGATGGCATTGGCTAGGAGCTGTATACATTTGAAAAGATGGTAACTCATGCCATTGGGCATTGGCATTCTAGTGAAGGGCCTAGAGACATCCAAAATATCATACAAAGTGGAAGAAAAAGCATACTTAGAAAAGGTATAAAAATATATTGTCGAAGGGCAGGGAGGGACAGGGAATTTCACAGAGTTGCCGTCTCCTTGGAGACTGCAGATGCACATGTCCCTGTGGAGATTAATTCAGAGTAACCTAATGTATGTACATTTTTAAAAGTAATAAAGACTCGAGTTAATGTAGATAAACGTGATTTAAAGTAGAAAAATAGTTCTAAAATTTTAGTGGGCCTCAGAATAAAGGAAGAGATTGTTCTAACAGTTTGCTGGATTTATCCTCATGCTTAGAATTTTAGTAGATCTGGGTGCGGGGGTGGGTGAGGCCAAAGAATTAGTATTTTTCACAAGTTCCTGTAGGATGTCGATGCTGCTGACCCAGGGTAGCACACTGGGACAGCAAAAGTAATTAAAAAGAAAATTTTTTTATGTCTTTGTTTTTGTTTCTAGAATTTGAGTGTATTCCAAATAATTGCTTTCATATTTCTCCCTCTCGTTAGTTACTCTTGACCTCTCTTTAGTTAATCTTATGACAGAGTCATTGTTAATAGCCCAGGATTTTTAGTATCTAACAAGCATGGTTTTGAGATCGGAACTCTTAGGCTTAGGTTTTTTGGTCATATTTTGCTTTATTTTTAAAAATAAATCATCACCTCCCTTCGATCCAGCCCTTGACAAGCACACATCACTTTTCTGTCTTTATAATTTTAACTTTTCCAGACTGTTATCTGATCGGATTCATAAATCATGTAGCATTTGGGTCCTGGTTTCTTTCCCTTACCAACCCGCATGACATTTCTTCATGTTCTTGCCTGTTTCACTGTCAGTTACATCTCTCCATTCATTTGGATTGCTGAGTCGTATTCCTTTGGATGTACAGGATTGTTTTTCCATTCACCATTGGAAAGCTACCTACATCATTTTCAAGTATTAGAAATTCTGAGCAAGGCTATTAGAAACATCTGGGAACATCATTTTCATTTCATTTGGGTAAATATTGACTGGGTCACAGGACAAGTGGATGTTTAACTATATTAGAAACATCCCAAGTAGTTTTCAAATGGACGGCACTATTCTGCCCCACATCTCTTTCTGTATTGTATATTGCCCATTTCTTTTCTACTTTGTTGTTGTCGTCCGGTGCCATTGGGTTTGCTGCCAACTCATAGCCACCTCATGTACAGTAGAACAAGACACGACCCAGTCTGCTGCCATCCTCCCCACAGCAGTGCTGTCAATCCAAGGCTGTCAGAGCATTCTGGCTCGAGCACTTTCAAGACCGATTTGTTCGTTCTTCTAGCAGTTCAGGGTACTTGCAATATCCCTTGCCAACCCCCTCATTCAAATGCAGCAGTTCTATTTTAGGTGTTCTTAAAGGCATTCGGTAGTATTTTACGGTCTTTTAAATTTACATCGCCATCATGACTAATGATATTGATGAACGAGTCATGTTTTCATTTGCTGCCCATATTCGTTCCTTTGGTGACAATATTGTTTTAGTGTTTCCATCATAGATATTACAGGGTCACTATGATTCAGCCTCAACTCGAAGGCAGTGAGTTTATCATCGATATTTAATTTATCACAGTCTATCCCCACGTCATTTGATACCATTTCATTTATAGAATTTTAAAATAGTACAATTCTATTCCTCTTCTCTGGCCTTTGTGCTTTTACTGTCATAGGTATCTGTGGCAAACACCACAATACCATGCTGTTTTTATTTAAACATTCGACTGTCTTTTAAAGTATTTTGAAAAAAAAAGAAAAATGAGATAATTTTTACAAACATATTTACCTTTTCTGTTGATACAGATTTCTGTCTGGTCTCATTTTCTTTTCTGACTTGTTTTAAAATTTCATGTCTGTTGGTGAATTATATCCTTTCAAACAAAAAAACTTTTCATGGTGAATTGGGTGAAGGTTTCGGGAGCAGATCAATAGTTTGCATTCAGCAATTCATAAATCTTGTGTTTCAACTCATCTCATCCCCCTTCCTTCCTTCCTAACCTTCTGAACTTTGTACTTGGGTAAATGCTGCGCTCTGAATCTTAAATGGTCGATTATTTTACCACAGGAATGAGTTTAACTCCAGACCTGAAGAGTCTCTATCCGACGAGGTCCATACCGCGTTTCTTCGTCTCCACTCCCAGGACCATTCAGTGTGATATGTTTAGAGCAGTGGGTAGTGGTAGGCAGCACCAGTTAGTTCTTCTGGCCTCAGAGTTGTGGGGACTGATGTTTATGTGGTTTCTTAGTCCACTAGATTTCTTTTCCATCTGTCTTTCCATGTTTATTGCTCGTCTCTCCTCCGAATGGACAGGGAACAAGAGTTGCTCCATAAGCGGCTGCTCCAGCAAGTTTTCTTTTGGCAGCCCATGGTACTGTCAACCGGCTTTGCCAGCACCACGATTCAAATGCATCCGTTTTTCTCTTATATTTCCTATTCATTGTCCAACGTTCACGTGCATATGAGGTGATTGACAGTATGAGGGTTTTGTCCAGGCACACGTTAGTCCTCAAAGTATCTTTAATGCTTTAAGAAGGCCTTGTGCTGTAGATTTACCTACAGCAATGTGTCCTTTGAATTCTTGACTGCTGCTTCCATGTGCATGTGTTGTGGATCCAAGCAAGATGAAATCCTTGATGACTTTAATCTTTTGTTCTTTAGCATAATGTTACTGAGTGGTCCGGTTGTGAATATTTCTATTTTCTTTAAATTGAGTTGTGATCCATACTGAAGGCTGTAATCCTTGATCTTCATCGGCAAGTGCTTAAAGTCCTCCTCACTTTCAGCCAGCAATGCTGTGCCATCTGCATATCAAAGATTGCTAATACATCTTCCTCTGATTCTGATGCAGCTTCTTGGATTTACTTGCTCAGCATGCAGATTGAATAAGTACGTACTGCCTGTTGTCCAGTATCTGAAAATTGTGCTTCATGTTTTTTCACCCTTTCAGTTGTTTAGAGCAAAGAGTGAAAATGTGACCCATGCTTCCCCATCTTAATGAAAAGCTTGCCTTTTTGTTTTTAAAAACTTCTTTATTGTGTATAATTTTGCAATAATAATATGTAATTTCAGAGGGTCACTATAATGTTTACATAAAATATGGCCTGTAAGCTGTTTGATGGAGAACCTATAAGAAAAACTTGTAGCCTCTCCATCGCATTTACTCTACTTAAATAATTTTCTTCACATTTAATAAGGGAGTTATATTATTTCAAGGATATCATTTTATTTATTTTTATTTTTCAAGGATGTAATGTCAAGAGCATAAATAACTCTCACTTAGATGTGAAAATCTAAGGAATTGAAGTATGAATTTAAAACACTTCAGACCGAAAACTTTGTAAATTAATTTCCACATAATAAGATCCCCTATTGAATTCTTGCCTGTAAGCAGTATATCATTACATAAAAATATTATTTGAGAACTATTGATTTTAATATTAAAGGGAACCAATTTTTAAAAGACTAAGCAAATATGTTGTCAGTCATGTAATTGTTTGTGCTACTTGAATTAGTCAGTTACATAAACTTCTACCATTATACATTTTATAAATATGTGTGTTTGTGTAAACACTTGTAATCATTATATTTTTGGATTTGTTTTATTTTTTAAATCATTTTACTGGGGAATCTTATAGCTCTTATAACATTACAGACTGTAATCATTTTTAATGCATTAACTGTTGGTTTACTGAAGTAGGGAAAATATGCTTTAAGACTTCGTAAGAATAAGTTAAAGTTTAGATAAATGTGTTCTATAGCATCTATTTCTCATGAAATGTATAGTTCTCTCTTAACAATCTGCTTTAGCTAATATTCATGTGTTAAATTTTTTTCAAGGGGGTGGTAAAGGGGTTTCAAAAAGTTCATGGAAAAATTTCATTGTCTTTTCATTCCATTTTCCCACAAAAATTTTGAAGATCTCCCCAGCCCATGTATTAATTTCCTCTAAACTCATTAAAAGATAATATTTTAATTTTTAACAAAAAGATACTCACAGCAAGTTGTGAATTATTTTCTCTATATAATTGGTGCACCATCAAAATAATCTGTAGACATTTTGAAAAGAACATACAGTTTCAATAAAAGTCATGTGCAATTTGGATGTTGTAGGCGCTAAGAGTGTCACAGCATTACTGCCTCAATTATTTATTAATTACCAGATAAATCATTTTTAATCAGGAAGTGACATTTTCATGACTTCACAGTTTAATATTACGGCCCTCTACTTTTATGTAGAGGTTCTGACTGTGCTTCTATTGCATTGTAATAAACGGGTTTAGGTTTGGAGGTCATACAAAATGTACTCAACTTCCCTGTTCAAATCATGGGAAATAAGCTAGTTAACATTTCTGCTTAGGATCTTTCATTTTCATAAATATATTACTAATGAAGTGAAAGATAATTAGTAGAAGAAAGAATTACAGGCATCAAGGGCCTTGTAAAGGCAAGAGGTCTAGCCAACATTGACAATTGTATTGCTAGCTCTCAACATCGAATTTCTGTATATACCCATTCTTTATCCTTTTTTTCTCTATAAAATTATTTTAAAGTTGTTGGGGTTTTTAAAGTTTAGTGTGGGTGTATGGTTAAAAAAGCTATTCTTGTTTTTGCACTCTTTTGTCTCAAGAAAAAGTCATGGTAATCTGAGTTGATATTGGGGAGGCCAGAAACCAAGAGAGAGTGATAAAAGAATCTCACTATCCATTGGTAATTTTCACCAGGTTAGTAAATCAACCCTACCTGCCACCCATGCCCACTCTTACCCCTCCCAGACTCATACAACGAGTAGGACACAGAGACATATCCTGAGCGAAATATTCCATTTCCTCTACAAATCTGAACGATCCGTTTAGGAAGGAGTAAGCTCAAAGATGACTTCATTACACGGGGCAATCTGTCATCTGAGGAAAAGGAGAGGAATTTAGATGAATGGAATTGTTTAAACTGTCATTTACAGATGTAATCATATATTCTGGGATTAGAATTGGAGAGTTGTACCCTCTCCAGAGTCCACTGATGTTTACCCTCATTTTCATGCACATTGTTCACTTTTATTTCTTAAGGTACATAACAGCTGCTCCACAGGAGAGAGCTGAGACTGTCTGCTCCTATAATGGTTTGCAGAGTCAGAACCTCTATGTCTAGTTATGCTGCTTGTTGTTCTTAGGTGCAATAGAGTCAGTTCCAACTCATAGTGGCTCTGTGCACAACAGAAAAGAACACTCTCCAGTTCTGTACTGCCCTCACAATTGTTCTCTTTGAGACCATTGGTTGCAGCCACGGTGTCAATCC
>NW_022103952.1:363642-428191 GCF_000313985.2 Echinops telfairi
ATCTGTTTTCTTAATACTCAACCTATAAATATATGTACATAGATCTATTTCCCCCTAATCATTTTATTAGGGGCTCATACAACTCATCACAATCTGTACATACATCATTTGTGTCCGGCACATTAGTACATATGTTGACTTCATCCTTTTCAATGCACCTCTACTTTACCAAGCAGGATGCCTTTCTCCTAGGACTGGTCTCTCCTGAGAACATGTCTATTGGTGCTTAATATAAATATAACTAGAATTTTAAAGCTACCGTATATACTTGAGTACAAGCTGACCCGGATATCAACCAAGGCACCTAATTTTACCACAAAAACTGCATTAAAAATTTGCTGAAAAAAACTCGGCTTATATACGAGTATACAAGGTATTAAAAACACGTACAAATTGAGAACAGTAAGATGTTATTTCTCTAGATGCAATAAAACAACAATAATCAAAACATTCTTTGTGCCTAGGTAATTTTCCATAAGGTTATTCCTTTTATTCCCAGTGAAACTGTGTCTCCTATTATGCCAAATATATACAATGCTCAATATTTTTCTTCAAAAGAACTGATTTGGTTGTGAAGGCACTACTTAGGGAATCTCTTTCTATTCACTGAACAACTGACTGATACAGTGTGCCCCAAATTCTACCTTATCCAATAGAATTTATGTTCTCCTTACCTATTACTTACTGTCATAAAAACACCCAAGCTACCATCCTATGATATTTGTCATCAATGTTGACTCTTCCCAGAGCACTCACCCCAATATATAACATATTTTTGGAACATACAGATTTAATGTGTTCATCTATCCCAGTAGAATATAAATTCTTCAACAGCAGCAATGCTGTGGGGTTTTTTCTTTCACCTTGTTATTTGAATTTGGTGAAGGTTTCCAGAGCAAGTCTATTTTCCAGTCAACAATTCACACTTGTTGTTTTTCATGCCATTGATAGGCCTCTCCACAATGTAATATGACATGTTCCACTTCTCTGTGTTTCTATTACTTCTTTCCTACCCTTTCCTGCCTTTGCAACTTTGTCCTTGGACAAACGCAGACCCTTTTCATTTCAAGTGGTTGACTATCCTGAGGAGTGCATACCTTATTGCTCATTGTGTAGACTCCTATACTATTTGTCTGAAACTTGAGTCATGGGAATTACGTAGTTCTTTTTCAGAGCTGAAGGGTTACTAAAGGCCATAGTTACAGGGGTTCTACCATTCTCTATCAGATCAATACGGTTTTTAAAAAAAAGATTGAGGTTCATTGCAGTTTGTCTCTCACTCTATCCAGTACCCGCTATTGTGAGCCCATTTAGAGCAGTTGGTAGTGGTAACCAGGCACCATCTAATTCTCTTGGTCTCAGAGTTGTGGCGACCAATGTCTGCGTACATCTTTGAATCGCTTCACTATTCTTTCCTCTAGATAGGGAGTCACCAATAGTTGCATCTTCAGTGGCTGGTCAGAAGCTTTTAAGACCCCAGTCACTACTCACAAACGTAGGATGTAGAAGAACACTGTCATTGTGAATTGTGTTAGACCAATTGACCTTGATGTCCACTAAAACTATGGCCCCGATCTCCCAGGTCCAGTGGTTCATTCCTTCCTAGCATTTGGTTATTCCCAAGACGTTTACCTACTCTGTCCCTCATTTATAACCATGAATATGTTACAGCACATAAGATATGTTTATAGAAATACTATTAGCCAAACCTATATATAGTCATGAAGATAATACCTTTCACCTACTCATCCTTTTTCATCTTGCTTATCTACCTGTTTCCACTTGTAGAAAATTGTTAGGTCTGATCATGCAGGATTATGGATGAAACTGTATTCATCTTTGTTGTCTACAAATCTTGTGCAACTCTTTGAGTTTTCCTTTTCTTTAGTGATATTTTAAGGGTCACCTCTTCATTGTATGTTGCTTTTCCTTCTACCCAAATTACTGTCTATTTATCTAGTTAGTGGTTTTCCCTTTTCTCCTCTCCCACCCCTAATAATCACCAATTTTCTTTTCTTTTCTTTCAGTTTTTCTTTCTTTTCTGTAGGTTACCCTTTCCTTGATTTTTTTTAATACTAGTAGACTCATGCAGTACGTGTTTTTTTGTGTGTGTGTGATGGATTTATTTCACTCAGCAGAACGTCTTTGAGGTTCACTGACCTTATGAGGCATTTAAAAAAATTCTTTGTTACAGTTTAAGATAGCAAAATATGGAGTGTATGTACCATAGTTTGTTGATCCATTCATCCAATGATGAGCACTTAGGTTATTTTCATCTTTTTGCTGTTGTGGATAATCCTGTAATGAACACTGGTGTGCATACAGCTCTCTGTGCCCCACTTTTTATTTCTTTAGGCTATTACTTGGTAGTGGGATTGCTGGATCAAATGCTATTCTGATTTCCAACTTCTTCAGGAAGCACAATACCATGTTCCATAAGAGTTGCACCATCTTATAGTCCACTAACAGTGCATGATAGTTCCAGTCTGTCTACATCCTCATCAGCATTGGTTGTTTTCTCTCATATTAAACCTTGCTATTATTTCTGGGGTCAGATAATATCATATGGACCTTTTCATTTGCACCTCCCATAAACAGTTACTTGGAAACTCACAAAGGCAGCTCTTCCTTGTCCTATAGGATCGCTATGAGTCTTGCATCAAATCGATGGCAGTGAGTTTTGTTTTTTAGCAAATGGTGCTGGCAAAACCGGACGTCTTTTGGCATAACAATGAAATGTGCTCCGTTGTCCACACCATATACAAACACTAAAGATTGATCTAAGTCCTAAATGCAAAACCTGAAACTATGAAGATCATGAAAGAATAAACAGAGACAAATTTAGGAATCCTAATTTGTGGCATAAATAAATGATCAAACATAATGAAAAATACAAAAGTAGCAGAAGATAATACTATGATGTTACACTATTGGGTGTTCTCAAAATTAAATATTTATATTCATCAAAAGCCTTGTATGAAAGAGTCAAAAGAAAACCTACCCTGGGAGAAAATGTTTGGCACCATCTCCAAAAAAGGCTAAACTCAAAAATTTGTAGAAATATTTAGCTCCTTAACAAAAAACCCCACAAACAATCCAATTAGAAAATGGGCAGAAACATGAATGAACACTTCACTAAAGAACAAATTCAGGCAGCCAACAAACACATGAAGAAATTCTCATGATCATCAGCCACTAAAATCAAACCCAAGTCACAGCTTTCTAGTTGATTCTGACTCATGGCAACCCCATACAAAAGAGTAGAGCTTCTGCAGCGGGTATCTGAGGCTGCAAATGTCTTTTTCCAGGTACTGGCCTCTCCTGATTAGATGCTCAAATTATGTGAGAAAAAGGCTAGCCATCCTCGCTTCTAAGGAGCATTCTGGTGTAACTCTTCTAAGACAGATCTGTTTGTCCTTTTTGGAAGTTCATGGTACATAGCATATTCTTCACCGATACCATAATTCAAATGCATCAAATCTAATTTGGGTTGCCTTATTCAATATCCAACATTCACCTCATGCATATAAGGTGACTGAAAAGATCATGGCCTGTGTTAGGCTCATCCTAGTCCTCAAAGTAACATCCTTGATCCTTAACACTTTAAAGAGGTCTTGTGCAGCAATTCCTTATTCTTTCATTATTCTTTTTATTTCAGTCAATTCTCTGTTGTGAAAATCACCCATTTCATCTCTTACTCATGCTACTTGCATCCTTTCTTTAATTTGCCAGTGGTTTGCCAATTTCATTAATATTTTCAAAGAACCAACCTCTAGACTTATTTCTGTTTTTAAGTTTTAGTTATTTTTGTTCTAATATTTAAATTATTTCTTCTGGAGACTGTAGGCTTTTTTGTTCTTTTGCTAACTATTGGAGTTGTTGAGTAAAGGTATTGGGTTTTGTTCTTTTTCTGATTTTTTGATGCATACATTTAGAACTATAAGTTGACCTTTGAGCACTGCTTTTTCTGTTTCCCAAACATTTAGGTATGTTGTCTTTTCATATCATAACCAAGGCACTCCAACCTACCTGCACATTAACATCCTCTGGGTACGTACAAAATATGGTGATATCTGGAAATAGTTTGAAAACCATTCATTACCTCTAGCCTAGAACTTCTAGGAAGGGTTTCAGAAATAGGCCGGAGAATTAGGAATATCGGCGGGTCTGTATCCCTTTTTATTTAGGACCCATGCACTCAAGTATGAGTTCAAAGTAATCTCATTTCAGATCCCTGGACATTATGAGGTTTCGTATAGTTTGTAAAAGACTCTCTCAAAAAATAATTTTGTGTTTTCGAAGCTAAAACCTTAGGAGAAAAAGAAAGGTAAAGAAATACAGTTAAAAAGAGTATAGAAAACCTAAGTTATTGTGTGGTTTGCATGTGTGTGTTTGCTTTTCCTAAATAATAACAGCAGCTCAGTAGATAAATTAAAGCTCAGTGGCAGTTACAAAAAGGAAATGAAAGACTTTCACACTGTAAATTTAGTTTGCTAATCTGTACCTTAAAATGTAAATATTCCTGGGGAGGAGGGTGAAGGGCGAGGAACTGGCACCAAGGGCTCAAATAGAAAGTAAATGTTTAGAAAATGATGATGGCAATATATGTACAAATACGCGCGATACAATTGATATATGGATCGTTTTAAGAGCTGTCCGAGCCCCCAATAAAATGATCTTTTAAAAAAAGAAACAAACGAACAACAACAAAAAGTAAATACTCCTTAAAAGTGGGAAGAGCATTGTATGCAAAGAGAAAGACAGGTAGAAAGGTTAAGGGAGAAATGATTTTTGAAATGCTTATTCTCAGTTGTGAATCAAACTTGCAATTCTTCTCTTTTATAGAGACCAGAGCAGAATATCAAATTTTACAGAATTCTATGTCCATCTATATAATGTGCTTAATAGGTTTGCTTACATTAAGCTAAAGGTCCTAATGAGTAAAATAATATCAAAAAGGCATAGAATACATTGTAAAATATGTATAACATCTTTCTAGTGTAGGTTTATTGACCTGTAAATATTCAAGCTCTCTTATAGACCAGGCATGTTTCCATGTTTATAGGTTTTCAAAAACAGGGAAGTGAACATCAGACCAAATATCTAATTCTATGCTGCCCCAAATGGTAGTGACAAACCATGTATCACTATTTACATTGAAATTAATTAAAACAGGTCAATTTTTAAAGTCAGTTCATCATTAGTACTAGACACATTCTCAGGGCTACATCTAGGCACATTTCCAGTGCTCAGAGCTGTTTGTGACTCTTGGGTACTCTATTTTATAATCCAGAGGCAGAACATTTCCATCATTACACAAAATTCTATTAGACAGTACTGAATAATTCAAACCTGCCAGATAATACATTGTTTCATTTTAAAACAAAAGAAGTCATTTGGATTTTACTGTTTTTGATCATTGCCTAAGTTCTCTTCATTGGTATGTTAGAATCACCTTAAGTGTTCTTTTAAATAAATATAATGTCGCTAATAGATTTAGATATAGACTTTTTATATCAAGTATTTTCATTTCTGAAATCCTCACAATACACTGTGCTCAGAATCCGACTTTGACAGAGCAGTGTTAGTATACATATATTTTAAATGCTACTCGTGCCTATATTTTTCTTATTAACTGCTTTTCTCTTTAATGTCTAATATTTTATAACAGGTTTCACATTTATAAAATGCTTTCTAATATTTTCTGAGAATGAATTTTCAAGTACACTAAATTCTGCCTATAATAAAAATAATAGATGCCATGTGTTAAATGATCACTCTGTGAAAGATAATATTATTTTCTTTTAGACAATGAAGAAATTTAGGCTCAGCAAGGCAACATAACTTACATGACCACATATTCTGCTCTAATTCCAAAACTGCTGAGCCTAACCATTGTGCCATATTGGCAATTTAAAGATAGTTTTGAGATCTAGGTACAAAATGAAAGTATCCATTTATTAATTAATTGAATTAAATAATTAGTACAATTCCTTTTAAAATGTCTTCAACAGTATTTGCTGAGTGCCTTTTGTATGGTAGATATGCAGTGGAGAGTGGAACTGATGAAATTCTTGTCTTCATGGATCTTTAGAAATGGAATTTTTAAGGCAAAAGACCTTGATTAGATGTATTCAGTCATCTTCAGAAGAATCAAAAAGAGACACAGACATTAGTTTCCAAGATCCATCAATTACTTGCTAGGCCATTCTGCCAATGCCAGCAACTAGAGAGCATTCCATTATTCCACCACTCAGTCACGTATCACGCGGGGATGGAAACAGGATACATAGTTATATAGGAAGATGATTAACTGGCATACTGTTAGTGTTGCAGAGAAAAGTGATTCAAAAATAGAATCACTGAAACCTTTGATAAAAGAATCAAGGTAAAAAATCTCATCCAATTTAAATGTTAGAATACAACACGTGGACTAAGGATTATTGAACTGCTGAAAACTTGTTTAGAAGTTTAGATGGTTTCATTCATCTAAATGGATAAGAATTATTCCGAATTTACAACGATAAAACAATTTTTATACATATCCATAGTGTCAGAGAAACAGATGCACAAGTAAGTTATTAAAAGGCAAACTATGTATTTGTTTGGATGTGAAATTTTTCTAGGTGAACATAATCTGATGAAGTCTGAGGCTTTAATTTTAGATTATTTGTAGGACAGGCTAATCTTTCACAGTAATAATTCATTATAAGTATGCATTGCTCTGGCTTCAGCAACAACAATCATATAATAGTTGCCACAAAACCAAATATTTTGTCTACTTCAATACGGCAATTCTTGTTGCCTCATTTTTTATAAAATGGTTTGTAACTCATGAAAGTAAATCCAGGAAGAAGGCAAGAAAAGAATACTAGCTAAATGCACCACCTTGATTCATATATTTATAAACACTCCTCCCTGGGGAGATGCATTGCTGTAATAATATATTTTTAAAGACATTACATCTGCACTAGAAATAATTCAAGAATACAGTTATACACTTATGTGGAAAGACTGTGACATATACTATAATCTTATATTTTTCTCGTCAAATCAAGATCTAAATATTTATGAATAGGGATTTATGCAGCACCCACTAGTAAATGTGGAGCTCTGATACATTTTTATTCCTTGAAAAAAAATAAACAAAAATATTTGTTACCATTTCTGCAGAGTGAGATCAATTCATTGACACATTAGTCTATGAAGCAAAGCAATCATGCATTATTCAAGGAATTTAGCTATATTCCACAAGACTTATGTCTCTTCTCTGCTTAGATATAAATAACATAATTTTTCAAATAGTCTGAAAATAAAATTGATATTGGTCACCATTTCAGTAGCTGGAAAACAGTAATTTCTGCATACTTATTTGTTCCTAGAAAAAATAGTTTCCTGATATACAACATTTTGCATTTTATTTGTGCTATTCATCATGTCACTTATTAGGCTGAGCACAAAAATACTGAGGCATGGTACATGTCTTTCAAAACTTTGACTAAAATAGTTTATTATTTTTTTAAAAGCACTTAGCCTTTCTTGCTCTGTGTGCTGGGAAGTCCACTACTTATGTTCTGGCTCTGGGCTCCATCATGGTGAAAACATTCGATCAAGGAGATTCACTGTGCAGGGATCTCAGGGTCCAGATAATGTGCTCCCTTCCTGGCTCTTGCTGGTAGTGACATTCCCCCTCTTACTTCTCAGTGGGTTAATTTTATACCCAGCAGGATGGCAATCACAATGTATCCAGTTAACATAGGTAAGCCCTAGCGGTGTCTTCCTTTACCTTCTTATCCCAGACCCATGCAGGATAAACTTGTTTGGTGGGAATTGCAGAGACTTTTGCTAGAAGAGCCATATTAAATAATTCACTGCCCCTGCACAACCCTATGTGTTATAGCGAAGGACTATTCCATAGTTTTTCTATACTATAATCTTTGTGGAAACATATCACCAGGCTTTGCTTTTCTGATGCTACTGGGTGGGTTTGAACTGCCAACTTTTAGATGAGTCAGCTGATCACAAAGTGCCAGCACTGCACAGGTGAGTCTCTACCTCACTACCAGTGAAGTCAATGCTAGACCCACGGCTTTTCAATTTATAACTTCCCAAACTAAAATTGATCCTTAATCGTTAAATGATAGTTAATAGTTATTTATTGGTATCTAACTGGATTAAGAAATCTTTATGGCCAGAACCCAGTCTCACTACAGTATGATCTGTTTGCAACACCATGACAATTCTTACAGTTTTGGTTAGTATGCTTGATTGTTTTGCTTTTATTAGTTTTTAATAAAAAAGAGTAGGCAATAAAAATTTGATTTGAATGGGTTATCTATTTCCCTCGAACACTGAAAACAGGTTATTATGAAATCAGGTCTCATAAAAAAATTCTGTCATAGTAGAGGCATTTCCCAGCAAGGAAGTAAAAACGAGTTCATCTGCCTGTTCTGTAAATGGGATGAAGTCCAGCTGCCTGTCATTTGTGGAGCTTTGAAAGATTAACACAACACTAGGCAACATCCCGGAAGTAGAGGTCAGTTACCTGTATGGTCAATGTGTTGTCTTAATTAGTATTCTCTACTTTATATCTAGGTTCTAATACCTATCGCAATGGCTACAGAAAACTCACAGACAATACTCATGATTAAAAGGTTAAGGAAGGAAGTTGACAGGTCGTAATGCAAGTGAGAAATGCTCAGGATACAGTTGTTTATCAGGACATGTTAGGAGTTCTTTCAGGTATGCTAATAAATGCCCAAAAGGGGCACACCACTCTTCTGCAAGTGGCATTCACTTCAAGCTCTAAGGGTCAGCAAACCCAGCTCCCTGAATTACGTTCCCAGAGGCACCCCACTCCAGTAACCGCAGCTTGAAGGCACTCAGTTCCACTGCTGTGGGTCAGCAAGCCCAGCTTCCCCAATTAAGTGCCCACAAGCACCCCATTCTGCCAGCCAGTCTCCTGCCCCTAAGCACTCAGCTTTACTTGTTCTGTGAGCTGGGAAGTCCAGAACTCTGTTCTATGCTTTGGCACCTGGTTCTGCTTGGATTGACAGTCAATGTTCACAGAAGCAGCAGTCAAGAGATCCAATGACACATTGCATTGGGTAAATCTGATGCACAAAACCTCTCTTCAGAGTGTTGAAAAGCAAGGATGTTACTCTGAGGACAACGGTGTGCCTAATCCAAGTCATGGTATTTTCAGTCGACTCATATGCTTCTGAAAGTTGGACACTGAATAAGGAAGACCAGAGAAGAATTGATGCATTTGAATGATGGTGCTGGCAAAGAATATCGAAAGTAGCAGGGACTGCCCGAAGAACAAATAGCTGCCTTGGAAGAAGTACAGCCAGAGTGCTCCTTAGAGGCAAGGATAACAAGACTTTGTCTCACATGTTTAGGATATGTTGTCAAAAGCGACCAGTCCCTGGAGAAGGACCTTCTGTGTAGTAAAGTAGCGCAGCAGCGAAGGAGAGGCAGGCCCTCAGCAAGATGGATTGACACCATGCTGCAACAATGGCCGCAAACATAACGGAAATTGTGAGGATGATGCAGGATGAGGCAGGTTTTCATTCTGTTATACAAAGGGCTGCTATGCGTTAGAACCGACTTGACCGGACGGCACCATAACCATAACCCTCTGGGTAAATGATTTACTGCTGTTTTTAAAGAAGCTCTTTATAGCTCGATGACCCCAAGTGGCTTGCCAAAATAAAATGTGACCTAGAACGTCAGCAGTTCATACACACCAACTTCTCCTCAGGAGAAAGGTGAGGTTATCTACTCCCACAAAACATGACAGCCTTGGACCCTATATAAAGAGTTATTCTGGAAATATATTATTCTTTGATTCCTCACATTTTCATTGATGTTTAGATCTCCATTGTAACAATTGTTTTGCTGAGCACCTGTCTGTCTAGCTCCAAATCAATCCATTTCCAAATAAAACTATTTGACAAAATAATAAGCAGTAGGCACGTGGGTGGTGTAGAGCTGCTAACCACAAGGTCAGCTGTTCAAACCCACCAGCCACTCTGCTAGGGAGAAAGATGTGGCTTTATTAAAGACATACATCCTTGGAAACCACAGGGACAATTCCAATCTGTCCTATAGGGCCACTATAAGTCATAATTGACATGATGGCAGCTTAAGAAAAACATTTATACACCACTAATTGTATTATACAAAGAGACATGCAAACACAACTCCACATTTTTTCCTAAAATGTTTTAATATGTTGTAGCTTTTGCCCATAAGTGAATATTCCTGAGTGCTTTAAGATTTTGTGCTTTTAAAACATTTTCTTTAAATGAAATTATGGCTGTCTGAAATGACTTTGTCTCTTTTGAAAATGCAGGAATTCAGTGCCATGGGGGTGAAATTATTAATATGTGTAAATCAGTGGAATGCTGGCTTCTTCACACAGTCATAAAGCAATACTCTATATACATTCAGAACGTTGTGGCAGCTTGAAGGTTATCCCTTTACAGAAAGAAGAATATCCAAAGGAAAGGACCCCATGAGTTTCAGTTTCCCAAAATTGCCAAAGATTCTGTTTCGAGTCTACACAACCCTGTAGGACAGAGGAAAATTGCCTCCTCAGAAAAGCCCACTGCCCCATCTTTCTCCTCCAGAGCAGTTGGTCGGTTCCACACCTCCACCTTTCAGTTAGCAGCCAAGCGCCTGACCCCTGCACTAGCAGAACTCATTTTAGAACTATTATACTACCCGATGGCATCGCTTTTACTTTGTCGCACAGATCGACAACTAGCTAACATGCATCACCAGATCCCTAAACAAGATTCAGTATGAGCCACCAAAATTTATATTAAAAATGACCTCTTTCATTTCATTATATTCTTAATGCATGTTACTCTTGCTTATCTGTGCAAACACATATTTTACCTAAATATTAGAGTTGAGTCTTTCTCATAAGTCCCATTTCATTAAAAAAAAAAAACCCCAAAACCTATCAAGTCGCTTTTGACTGTGGGGTCCTCATGTGTGTCATAGCAGAACCCGAGCTCTGGTGGCGTAGTGGGTTACCCATTAGCTGCTTAGCCCAAGGTCAGTAGTTTGAAACCAGGCATTTCCTGGGAGAAAGATAAGGCTTTCAACCCCCATAACAATTTCCAGTCTCAGAAACGCACAGGGGCAGTTTTACTCTGTCCTGTAGGGCAGCTATGAGTTGGAATCCACTCGATGATACTGAGTTTGCTTTGGGGACCTTGTGGAAGCTGACCACCAGGCATGTCTTCCAAGTCACCTCTGGGTTGAGAGAGGAGGCTAGTGCTTAACCAGTTGCACCACCCAGGGATTCCTATGCCATTTAACTAGCAAGAAGGTGATTTTAAAACCAAGCATTCGTTCTTGCCGAGTAGGAGAACCTCAGCAGGTAGATAAAAGCCAGTCTACACGTTACTCTCTGTCTGACAGCCTCCTTTCTACCGATCCATCCCCACACTTCGAGGAGTCCATCTACCTGGAACAGCCAAATAACCTCCATCCCTGCTACTTTTCCCTCCCCAGGGGAAACGGCTAAGGACCCAGGGAAACAACCTCAAAGTAAAAAGTGAGTGACTGATACACATTCATCTCTTTTTTTTTTAGTTTATTTAATTAATTTATTTTTTAATCATTTTATTAGGGGCTCATACAACTCTTATCACAATCCATACATACATCAATTGTGTAAAGCATATTTATACATTCATTGCCCTCATCATTCTCAAAACATTTGCTCTCCACTTAAGCCCCTGGCATCAGGTCCTCATTTTTCCGCTCCCTCCCCGCTCCCCCCTCCCTCATGAACCCTTGATAATTTATAAATCATTATTTTGTCATATCTTGCCCTGTCCGACGTCTCCCTTCACCCACTTTTCTGTTGTCCGTCCCCCAGGGAAGAGGTCACATGTAGATCCTTGTAATCGGTTCCCCATTTCCAACCCACTCTCCCTCTACCCTCCTAGTATCGCCACTCACACCACTGGGCCTGAAGGGATCATCCGCCCTGGATTCCCTGTGTTTCCAGTTCCTATCTGTATCAGTGTAAACCCTCTGGTCTAGCCAGACTTGCAAGGTAGAATTGGTATCATACATCTCTTTGTATCCTGCTCACTCACTTCCAAATGGCCATCATTGCACTCTAGGACCTTAAAATAATATGACATTTTTAACCTCTCACGCTGCCAATGTGTGAGAATCCTGGGGCTATTGTTATCATGAGATTTGCTTGAGCTCTGATCTTTGGGCTGGTATGAGAATGATTAAATGGCTTTAGGTTCCAGAGCAATCATCCCCTCTATGCGAGTTAACAGTCGCTGATTGGTTCCAAATATTTCTTCAAACATCGAAGAAAGACAAACCATAGACATAACAAGCTCGTGCTCATTTGCATATTCATAATACCTCAGTGAATCACTCGGACTGACACTGATGCTGCCTGAATGTTAACACAGAGCCAAGAGCTGAGCTGAAGGGCAAAGCAATCTATAGAAACCAACTACAATTTCCCTCCGGAATTCACAACTTAATGGTGGACAGCTTTTAAAACCGTTTTTCATTATTATTTCTTCTCTTATTATCAGATTGTTCCACATTCCTTATAGTCTTTCATCATACCCGTGCAGGATAATGGCACGTCGTTTCGCTGCATTTTAAATCACATTTGATATGAAGCCGCAAACCACTCCAGCTGATGCCCTGACTATGCAGTCGGGAGCCCAAGAAATAGGAACCCCAATTGTGCCCTGTGTTCAACTGAAGGACGTTCTATTTTTATATGCTTTTGAAAGCTTCAAATTTGCAAGCAGTTAAAAGTTCAAGTAGTTAAGCACCTCTGTCTTCAATTTGTCTTCCCCCTTTGCCCTTTAATTTATTGTACAAACCTCTCTCCCCTGACCCTACCCTTCTGTCACGGCTCTAATGAGCATGTCTGTCTTGGCTTCACTGGGGAGAGCCGCAGATTGAAGCCTCCAGATGACATGCTGCGCACCCTGCTAAGAGATGCAGCAGAATATTTATGGAAGAATATGTAGGAGGGAAATATGTATCTGAGGTTTGCATGTATGATGTATTTGTAGCATCGCCATTACATTTATACATCTGTGATCACAAGATTGTTTATTATAGGATTCTATTTTCCTGAGAGAAGTGGCAGATTAGACAAAATTCTCCCAAGTATTTGCATTTCCCTTTCCTGAAGAAGGTGCTGTGTTCCAACAGCCATTGGAAGAAGCAAACAGGAGTGAATCAAATGGTATTCCCTTTAAAACAACCTCAGGTATAGAAAATAGAATTGTGTACCTGACACCTAGTCACACCGCCTTGCTGTATTTGTTTTTATTAGGCCTTGGGTTCAAAGGATTAAAAAATAATAACCACAGCAATAATTAATCATTACTGATCATGCCTGGGTCAGTCAGCTGTTGCTGCAAAATGCACCACCTCCCCAGTCAATAAGCCAGCATTGCTCACATGCCTCGGCTTCCGTTGGTCTTTCTGATTCAGGCTGCTGGTCTTTCTGATTCAGGCTGCGGTAGCCAGGGTGCTCCTCCTTGCTCGTCACAGCCAGGCTATAGGTTGGCTGGAGCATATCTGTTCCATCTGGCTCAATCATCATTAGGTTGGTAGACTAACCCTCCCTCCTTAAACAAACAAATAGAGCCATGGAGTCCTCCCTGACTTGGAGCAGCCCTCTAAGGGCACAGCAGAACTGGCCCCAGGCTTTCAGGGCTTTGAACCTCTAGCAGAAAATTGCCCTATATTTCTCCCTGAGAGAATATGATGATGGGTTCAAACCACCAACCTTTTGGTTATTAGTAGCCTGCTTTAACCATGGTGCTACCAGGGCTCTTTGACTGTGGACTATCCAGGTAAATATTCTACTCCTGGTGTTATCAGAAGCACAAGAGTCTAGATGGGCAGAACATGTAAGGCTCTGAAAGTCCCAGCACACTCCCTTACCCTATTGGCTAGAGCTAAATAGCATGGAAACAGACATTATCCCATGAGTGGGAAGCACTGAAAGTCACATGGCAAGACTTGATACCCATCATGCAGTGTACCCACATTTGGGCTCAAGCTCTTATGTTAGTGTATGCCATAAATCAGTTCATTTTGGCTTCAGAGACTCCCAATGTATTATTGTCATCATTATTTTATAAATAAGAAATTGAAACACAGACTGGTTACGTCGAGGATCACACTACCAGCAAGTGATGGTGGAAAGGTTGACACATGAAGTAGGTCTTAACCACTTGGCAGTGTTTCTCAAATTTTGCATCCTACCTATTTTCTAAGAATATCTGTGTATTTAGTAAAGAGAATATAAAGATATGGGTTATAATGTTCAGTCATCGTTCTAATGGTAATGAGTAAGGGTAGATCATGACCAAAAAATCTGCTGGGATAAGACTATGTACTTCTAAGTCATCTCAGCCTTAACATTCATTTATACATGAGACAAAATAAGGATAATGCCCACAGCACGGAAGAATCACAGGCAAATTAATGAATTAAATTTCCATTTATAGTTTTTTTTGTGATCAGTAATTGTTCCTTTTTTTTAGTAACTGTTCTTAAGAATAAGAAAGACCCTCTTGACAAAAAAATCCACACATAAAACAACTGAATCTCTCCTATAAAAAATGTATACCACACAAATATGAGGGCATTCCAAAAGTTAGTGGGAAAAGTGGAATTAAAAGATAAAATAATTACTCCAAGAACTGTCTAAAGTTCTCATATAGTTTAGAAGATTCAAATACCATTCATCAAAAGGCACAAAGGGTTATAATAATAATAGAAATGGATTGAAGTTGTTTCGCTGGTGGTAGAAATATAGGTAGATTCATTATTAATGCATGTTTTAATTGTCTTCTTGGCAATCAACAGCAATGTGATCCTACAATATTTTTATTGGTTTCTATCTTTTTCATATTTTTATTTTTAGTCTAACAATTGTTTTCAGAAAACTAAGGAGGCTTAAGTTGAGGCAAAAAATTAAATCTCTACAATGCAACTAACTCAACATTGCTTTTATACTGTTTCCTATTGTGCAGTATGTATCTTCAAACATGCAAGAAATTATTAAAAGAACATAGTAGTGGAATAAAATGAAAGGAGCAGGCAAAATGAAATATGAAGGGTTCTGACAGGAATCAATCCTCCATGTCACACTAATAGTAAGTTTTTTTCCCCGGTTGAAGTCATACACAGAGAACAGATAGATTTCATTTGGGTGTAAGATCGGTTTTCATAGACACTAGAATAATAAAATATTGAAATGGATGTCAACATGTAACTTGTGAGATTATATATCAAAGCCTGGTCTTACAGAGATGCTATTTCCCCCCAAGATTAAGAGTTGTGCAGAATTTTGCACGTGGTCCACTTCCCTTACCTCACACCAAAAACATTCCAGTATCTCATGACACCCAGACTGGAAGTTAGGAAGCCAAGAACATGGCTGGGTGTGTTTGTTCTCCCAAAGAAAGTACAGAGTCGGTAATAAACATCCAGTGGTTAGTTTTAAATAAGTTCTCTCTTATGAGTTTCTACACCTTGAAATTCAAACACAACTAGGTTCTTCCAATAGTTAATGACCCCGATCAAGTTATTTTGCACTACAAATCCCAGGTTTGTTTTGTTTTCAGATGTGAAAATAGGGATAATAACTGCCTATCATACAAAGCTGTTTAGAGGAGAAAATGAAAACAGTTATTTATAACCAAGTTTCTCCAACTTTCATGAACTAATGGATCAAAATAAAATCCTATTATTAAGTCAAAATTGACTGATTCTGGCCCCAATTTGCTACAGCAGAACTTCCAGTCTCTTCCTCACAGGTCTCTCCCAGCTTTTAGATGTCCCCGATGAACTCAACTGTGCTCATGAGAAGCCCTTTCTCGTATCTGACCTCAAACGCTTTCAGTGCAGCTCATGGCCTGAAACAGCACTTCAAAGTCAATGCCACCATCACCCCCAGCAAACTGGCTGCAGCTGTCCTCAACCTTCTGGAAATGCTGGCACCGATCCCTTTGTTAATACTGCTTGTTCCTAAGTTGAAGGTTCTTACAATACCCAAAGGTCATCACTTTAGATAGAGTCCTTTAATGAATGAGCAGAAGCTTGCCGTAGGTGTGCGATGCACATGTTAAAGGAACATCCTTGTCCTCCAATCTGTGTCGAAAGCATAACCATTCACTTGTTGGTCAGGGGGTAGGTAGGTCAGAATCTGAGACAGAAACCATGTCATTGTGTGTTTCCTCAGGTGAATTCACACACACACAGGCAAGCACACACACTCCTAACCCCCCTCCCAATCTGCTTCTTTAAGGATGGATTTTAGCATACATGAGAAGAGGAAAATCACTTATATCTTGCCAATTACAATGGTAAAATATGAATTACCTGGGAAATTAAGACCCTCTGTTGGCAGGGTTTTGCATACTTGGTACAGTGTGGCTCATCATAAATATAGATTCGATGATCTAGAATGGCTCTTTAAGACCAATCTGGATCTCAACCCCTTAGATTTCCCTCAGGGATCACAATTTAATTGACCTGGGCTGACTTCCTATCCTAAGTATTCTCTGAAAATTCCCTAGATACTTTTAAACTATACTTCAGGGTTAAGGACCATTGCTTTAGAGAATCTGATAAAAATCTATTTTACCAACAAAACAAAACCCCGTGAATTTGCTTGTTTATAATTTCAATAAAATGTAGGTGTCTGTGAGCTCATTAAAATCTGTGTAAGGATAATTAACTTACAGTTAGTAAGTTTGGCTCTTTTTCTATAGGGGACTAGCCATGGACCAGATTGTTAGATGGGATATTAATGAGGCTATGTCATAGAATGGAACAGACATTATCTTTATCTAAGGCGGTGGCTTTTATCTTTTAACTGTTTTCCCATTATTCCTGGTATTATCTAATTATTGTAGTAGGTGATTATTAATACTTATTGACCAAATTTTATCAAATTCACACTCTATTATTACTGCAACAAAGGAGACCATTAAAATGTACTTGGTCAGAATGAAAGCCATCAAAAAGTTTATGAAGATTTATGTGTTTAACTTTTAGGAAAGTAGAATGACCAAGCTTTATTAAATAGCCAATTTAGAATCGGAAAGAGATCTCTATTACTGGGCTTGAGAGCAAGCAACCACAGTCCCAAGACTAAATAGACCAGTTACCATAACATAGCCCAATAATGACAATGCTCTACGTCCTACTCTAGGGGGTAGTCAGTAGGGTCTTAACAGGTTTGGAATGGCCATCTAAGGTGTATCTGTTGGTTTCTTTGCCTATCTGGAGCAAGAAAGAGTGAAGACAAAGACTCAAGGGGAAAAAAACAGTTCAAAGGACGAATGTACCACATGAACTACAACCACCACTGTCCTGAAACCAGAAGAACTAGATAGTGTCAGCTCCCACCAGCCACCACTCAGACCAGGATCACAAGAGAAGATATTAGATAGACTGGGGGAGAAAAGCATGACAAAATTCAATTTAAAAGGACAGACTTACTGGCCCAATCAAGATTGGGAGAACCACTACGACTTTGGCCTTTAAACTCCCTTCTGCTACAGAACTGATGTCACTCCAGGAAATCACCTTTCAGCCACCTAAAAGACAGGTCAACAAAGTAACAGTGGCACCTAGAAGGATTATGGTTCTCAGGCCTATCCCAATTTGCCCAAAAGCAAAGTGGAGAAGGCAGGAAAGCTAGGTGAACCCAAACAGGGAACCTAAAGTACAAAGGAGGAAAGTGGTGACACACCGTGGGGATTGCACCCAAGGTGGAGGCCGAATGGGAAGCTGATTGGCTTTATAAAATTTCACCTCAACTACCCCCCGCCCGCCCAAAAAGACACCTTCCTTAAACATATCTCCAAGTTGGTTGATGATTCGAACCCACCCAGAGGCAGCTCAGGAGACAAGACTTCAGCTTCCGAAAGGTCACAGATCTGAAAACCCTATGGAGCAGTTCGACTTTGTATAGACGGGGTCGACAACTAACAACACCAAATAGATAAATAGCCATACACACGTACACATGTAGGAGAGAGTAGTTTTCTCCTATTTTAAAAATGTTGACCACCTACAGATAATATCTATAAACTTACATGAGCGCTTGAAAAAGTTCGTGGATATGGAGTTAAAAGATAATGATATTTTTCCACAAGCATTTGGAAACCCCATTATATTCCCTGGATGGCACAAAAGTACTGCATCAGTAGCTGCTAGCTTAACTAAAGAAAGGGCGCAGCAGTGAAAATCCCATGGAGCACACTTTGGTATTTCATGTATATATGAAAAACCACACACACACAGAGTTTGACCTTTTCTCCACATCTACATTTATTTTCTTTTAAACGTGAGCTAATAATCACCATTTTAATTTACAAGCTTGTTATTTAATATACTATTCACACTTTTGAATGCCATTAAATATGGCTCACAGCATCATCTTAAAGGCAACTTAGGATACTTTAACTATGACATGTTCTCATCATCATAGACCATATCAGAGTGCATATTCACATATATAGCTTTGTGCACAATGTCTAATTGTTACCTAGGAAATTCCTAAATGTCAAACTATTGGTTCAAAATAAATGAGTTTCAACTCTCAGTTCAAAAGCCCAAAACACTGGGCCCAAGTCCCCTTACAAAGTGCCTGCATAAGAGTGGGGGTAGGGGTGGTGCAAGAAGAGGAGCTGACAAGAAGGGTTCAATAGAAAGTAAATGTCAGAAAATAATGATGGCAACATATGTACAAATGTGTTTGATCCAACTAATGTATGGATTGTTACAATAGCCCTTAATAAAATGTTTATTAAAAAAAACAAACCACAGAGTCCAACAGAGCAGTTAACTTTATCAGCTAGTCATATTCCACTTACTCCTTTGAGGCCAATACAAGGATTTGCTGATTGGGCACTTATGATCTGCCCATTCTCTTTGTGTATGTTGTACTCCAATGAAATAACTTTTGAATGCCTGCATAAATTTACAATACACCTGGTCTCTTTCAGAGTTTTAATTCCTAACATTATATGACAGAGAATAAGGAAAAGAGGGAAATGATCCAGTGCCTATATGTTCACATGCTTCCATATTTACCTAAGATGACCGGAGGCTTCTAATGTCTAATATTACATATTTTTGTCCTTCTCCAAATAGCGTGAGTGGAGACCATTTTTTAATTTACTTTTTTCATGATCAAGCCTACATTCTTCAGATAGCAGACATTCAAATGTTTGTTGAACTCACATAAGCAAATGGCGCATGTAAATAATCCTGCTCATCACTATTCTGCAAGGCCTGGATGGACAAACTACAGGAACTATTAGCCAGCTATTAGCAGCTCATCATGATGCCCCATAGTGTTCGAGTAATGCAATTAAAGCAAACCCAGCAGAAACCCACTTCCGGGAGCAATTCCTGGTATACATGCTACTTGTCTAAGCTCAACAAATAGAAAAGCACCTCTGTTGTGTTTTTAAAAACCATTAAATAAGTGATAAAAATTAATGATAACCACTTTCATCAAAAATTTTATATTTATATTGTGTTTCCGGGGCTGACTTGACAGCAGCAAACAGCAACATTGTGTTTTCTCTTTTAAAATAGACCTTTAAAAACATTAATGTTCACAAAGTGACTTATTAAAAATTTTAATACAAAAAGGAAGTAGTATTTTCTAAAGGTGGGTGTAACTCCGGTAAAGCCCCTAACAATTTAGTTAATAAGAGCAAATACAGTTGTGATTTAATAGGAAACCTCAGAGAAAAACAGGTTTCTTTTACAATTGCTTCTTCTGGAAAGGCAGACATTATATTTGAATACATTTGATTGCTGTGAGACATTGATTAGTTTATAAAATAGTATAAAAAGAAGCTACTTAACCTTACACGTAAACAGCTTGTCTGATTTTAAGCCATATCTCTCCAAGTAACAGGTATCATATTTTTGCTTGGATGGAAAATATTCTACAGTGTAAAGATGTTGAGATAGCTGAATAATTTAGATCTTTCTAACTCAGACAAACCTTGCTTGCAACACAGCATATTTCATTTTCAATATTGTTTTGTAGAATATGCTACATAAGCAATTGAAACATGATTTTTTCAAATTCTGGTTTAGAAGATCATTTTGCTTCCTATGCTCTGAAGCAAAGGAAAACAAAAATAAAAAGCCTATGCCGTTTGTGACAGGCTTGTTTTCAGCATGTACACTGTTTTATCTCTTGTCTGTTTATGCCTTAAACCAATGCCATTTTTAAAGGATGCACACCCAGTGCTATTTCCTGTAAATGTAGCATATTACACACAGAGATGAAAAGGGTTCGACGGTTTCAACAATAAATACTGTCCTCTAGACAACTGCTTCTCCGGCTTTAATGGACATATGAATCACCTAAGTAACCTGGTTGAAATTCCAGTCCATACTCAGAAAGTCTGGGGAGGAGCCAAAGATTCCGATTTTCTCACCAGCTCTCAGTTTGGATGATACTTCCAGATGCTGCTAGTCCAAAGATTACACTATGATTTAAAAAGCTCTCTCTCTCTCTCTCTCTCTCTCTCTCTCTTTCTCTCTCTCTCTCTGTGTGTGTGTAGATGAGGGATTAAAGGAGAAACAAGAAAGCAAATCACTAGAAAGCGTTAGAACTTTCCCAGACCAGTATAAATATCGACTGAGTGGTTTTTGTTTTGTGAATTCTTTTGCTCCAAGTGGCTTGTGTTTGGTTTTTGATCAATTTAGGAATAAGTAGAAAGATACCCTTTCTTGTGTCTGGTAAGCGAAAACTAGGTTAAAGTGTCCATGAAATTCCCTGAATGTTTATCACTTGTCAAACATTGTGTTATGAATTGGGTGAAAGTTTAATAGAGCAGGTCATCACTTTTACATTTAACCATTCAAACACGCCGTGCTTCAATTCACCCATTGTAATCCCCTCAATGTCCCCTCACTTAGCCTACTTCCTCCCTGCGGTTCCTGTTCTCATTCCCCCTTCTTTCCTAACCCTCTGAATTCTGTCATTGGGAAAATGCCACTCCTTTGATCTAAAATGATGCATATTCTAATAGTGCTGTTTTTTTCAGTTCCAGAGCTGAAGGTGACTAGGGGCCATAGAGTGTGGGGTCCCACCAGTCTCTAAGAGGCCAGTTAGCCTGGTTTCTTTCGTGATTTAATTCTCTTCTATACTTTTCTCCCATTCTATCCAAGATCCTTCTAATGTGATGCTTTTTAAGAGCTGTTGATAGTCTTATCCAGCCACCATCTAGTTCTTCTGGTCTCGGGGTTATGGAGTTTGCACGGGCCATTAGTCCATTAGACTAATTATTTTCATATATATAGTTTTTATTTGCAACACTCTTCTTTCCTCCAGGCAGAGAGAGACCGAAAGTGGAATCTTAGATGACTGCCCATTCACTACTCGCCACAGCAGGATATAGAGCGCTGTCTTTGTGAACTATTACCCCAGTTGACTTTGGGTATCCCCTGAGACCATGATCCTGATCCTCCTGGCCCAGAAACTTATGCCCTCAAGGTTTTATGGTGATGTCTTCCTTTTCATAACTTTGTCCCTTGTAAGCTCCACCCCATCCATGGATATATTTACAACATATACAAATAGCCTCTGTGAAATATATGGATTTATATTCATGGGTATACTCTTTTCCTTCCCACACCTGATCACTCTATCCAAGCATGGACTCGTAGATGAACACTGTTGCAAGATTCACTCCCAAAGGCCAATGATCCTTGAACTAACTACAAGCTTTTCTTTCTTGTTGTGTTTTGTTTTCTTCTTTGTCAGTGGTTTGTTGTTGTTGTTGTTGTTGTTTTGTTGTATATTGTTGCTTGGTTTTGCTCTGTCTTGTTTTTGTGCATGTTATTATCTCTGCAGGTCAGTCTAAATAAGATAGGCTGGATGAACAATATGGAGGAGGAAACAACAGGACCGACAGTTCCGGCGGGGACATGGGAGAGGGGGAGGTGGGGGCAAAGGAAGTGGTGTTAACAAACCCAGGGACAAGGGAACAACAAATGATCGAAATTGGTGGTGAAGAGGGTATATTGTCTTTTCTTTCACCTGAATTTTCACTTGTCTACCTTCTAGTGATTTTCCTGCCTTCTCTCTTCCACTCACCCTCAGTGGCCTCCAAAAATTGTGTCTTTGTATGTGGAAACCTTTCTTGACTTTTTGAAATAGTCATCTCATACAGTATTTGCCCTTTGGGGTTGACTAATTTCACTCCCCATCCTGCTTTCTAGGTTCATCCAAAGAGTCACTCTTATTCTTTAGTGCTGCATACTATTCCATCATGTATTTGTACTGAAGTTTATTTATCCATTCTTCCATTGATGGGCATTTAGGTTGTTTCCATATCTTTGCTATTGTGGAAAACAGTGCTGTGATGAACATGGGTGTCCATGTATCTATAGATATATTGGCTCCTATTTATTTAGAATCTATTCCAAGGACAGGTATTACTGGGTCATGTGGTATTTCTATTCTAAACTTATAGAGGAAGCACCTTACCACTTTCCCCAGTGATGGTACCATTTTCAGTCTGATCACTAGTACAGAAGAGTGTAAACCAACATTTTGAGAGTCTAAGTCCAATGATATCAACTCAAATAAAAAAGAACCAAGAGAGGGAGAGGAAATTGCAGACCAAGAGAAATTCCCTAGCTTCTGAAAAGTTTTGCTTCATCTTGCAGTTTCTTGAGGTTGTGCATTCTCATTTCTAAAGCCAATTATGGCTGTGTTTTCTGTTGTTTTCAACGAAAATAATCCTACATAGAATGCACAATTATGCATAAGTATAATAATTGTAGAGAACATCATTTTCAAAATAAGCCAGTCATGAATTGATCTTACTGAAACCTTAAAGCATGTCAATTTTTGTAACAATGAACTCAGAACAAAGTATTGAAATGGAAATATAATACTCAAGGAAGTTTTAATTAAGCTCGTAAGCATCCAATCTTAATAGGAGACCAAAACCTTCAGAATGAAAGTAACTTCTTAAGGGAAAACAAAATTATGTATTCAGTGTTGGAACCTGACATAACCTGGACAAAAGCATGTTGAAATGTTATAGCAAAGCAATTTCCACGTGTATAAAGCTTTTGAATCAAATCATGTGATTGCTTTTGGTTGGATAACTGTAAAAATAATCTGTTAACATGATTTGAGGAGAACTGTTCTTCAAGAGCTCTTCTGTGTGTACTGCTCGGCACATCCAAAGAGAGTCACACGACTCGAGGTAATGGGAAGCACGGGGCTATTGGGGTAATCACTTTGAACTTCTCCTTGGCTACAGTTTCTAGCCTGTCCTAATTAATTATTCAGTGACATTCACATCATTTTCCCCAGATGGTCATCATCTTAAAAATGTCTGCCAAGCAGACCACTCAAGAAAATGAAAGTCATTATATTTTCTCAGGCACTTCCAACACAGGCACAATGTTGGAGCCATTTCATTAGGTCCCTGGCTTTCATTTAAAGATTCTTAAACTTCCACTTTCCATAGGCCCTCCTCTTGGAAACTTCACAGAGAGGGAGAGGATTGCAGTGCATTACAGTAGGGGAGTGTAAGAAGGAAAAATGGATTGAGTCCCACTGCCAGTTAATCACTATGAGGAAACGGCCTTTCCCTGTAGCAGGAGTGAATGCATTTGACCCCCCGCCCCCAATTTTTTTTCCTAATGCATGCAATCTGAAGTCATGCGGCCAAGACATGTACAGAGTAAACCGTTGTATTTGATAAATAAAATCCCTCAATTTCAGATAACGTTTAATTCATGGCTATTTCCTCAAAATCTCTTATGTTGCCTTTCCATGTGTTAAATTTGGATTTCCAGTTGAGGCGATAAGGGGGCAAATTTCCTTGCATATTATTTGAATTAGTTATACAGCTAGCAACTGCTTCAGTATTATTTTAGATTGAAAAGAGATGCAATTCCTCTTCAGGACATCTTGACTTAAATACATGACTGAGGCCTATCAGAGTCCACCTCAGCCCCTAGGAAATCTTATGTGACATCATCCCACCAACACACACACACACACACACACACACTCATACACACTATTTCTACAGGAAGGCAGCTAGGGAATAATCTCACATACACATATTAGTTGTATTTACTTGTATAAGACTATAATTTAATTTCTTGAAAATTCTAAAGAACTTGAAGATCAACCTCAGCTTAGATAAATATTGGGAGTATGAGTAAAATTAGTAATGTTATAGACATTCACTGACAATTATTCCATGCTTTCTTTATGCTAAAGACTTTTTGAGCCATTTCATATACATTAAATCAGTACTGACTCACTGCCTCACTCTCACTCACTGACTTTCACTCACTGCCTCACTCTCTCACTCTCTCACTGCCTCACTCACTCATTCACTGCCTCACTCTCTCACTGCCTCACTCCCTCGCTCTTTCTCACTGAAAAAGAAAAAAAAATCAGTACTAAATACCCAGCACACATGCTTCACTAAATACTTCACACATATGAACCCATTTATTTTTCATGATAACATTTTAAGAGTTATAATACTGTATGTGTATCCCCATTTTATGGATAATGTTGCTGAGGCAAGATTGCACGATTACAAAACTAAGCACCAACCCCTAAAGTCCACATTTTTAATTAAGCACCCATCTTAGGTCACAATTTTCCACATTTTACAAATATGGATGAGTCTTAGAATCAAATGACTTACATATTTAGCAAATTAAGACAGCATGGTAGTTAAAAGCATGACTTATTGAGTATGCAGTTGGCAATTCAACTCCTTTGTGACTCAATTTAACCATTTAATATTATTTTATAAATAGGAATAAAAAATATGTTGTACAAAGGGTTAAATTGTAGACACTGTATGTGCGTATCACACATTTTCCAGGATTTATTATTTTTAATAAATAACACGTCTTTTTTTTATGAAGCTCTCTTTGCCCGTTTCCAGGAAGACTCTGAAGTGTCTTGGCCAAACAGTTAACTATGTGGATTTTCTCAAATTATCAATTATAACTTAGAAACACTAGAACACTTGAAATAAGGGTTAGGCAGGGAAAGAAAATTATGCCACCTATTCTTATTTTTAAAAACGGCCGATTCCCCCTTGCAATAGACTGTGGCCATGGGAAAGTGAGAAACATTTATCTACAAATTAAGATGGAAAGATTGAACAATATTTGGGGCAGGATGCTTTTAGTTAGAGAATTGAGTCTTTGCGCATGACTTTGAGTGGACATAGGACTTTCTGTTTCTTAGTAAGTGGAAACACGAAGGAACCTGCTCCTTTTAACATTCTGTGGTAACAGGACTAACCCATGGATCAGTCTTACGGGTCGTCAAGAAGATGAAAATGGAATTGCTTTTTATTAATATTCTGTATGACCCTTTCTTGTCTCCTCCAAGTCTAATTTTTTGCCACTTGAAATCAAAGTCTTAAAATGTGAAGTGTAGTACTTTCATCAGAGAAAGAGTAATATTTTAGTGGTTATCAAAGTTTTATCTCAGAAGACAAGGAAGGGCATGGGTTAGCCAAACCAGACTAAAAAATCTCACTATTTAACCTTTCCCCTAAGAAACTGTTACTCATCTCGTGGCTGAGGAATCACTGCTGCTTGACGGGTTATCAGCACCCAAATTCAGCATGACTCAGGAGTAGACAATAAGCTCAGTGAAAATATACTCCCATAAGAAAATTTGAGGGAATTTGGTAAAAACATTGTCAACAATCTGGCACATACCAAGGAATGTGTCATACACCTTCAAAAGAGACGAGCTGTTTTACAGGTGTTAACTTAGTAGAAGTGACAAGCACCCAAATGCTGGTTGGGCTACTGATTGTTTCCAGGTTCAATACCATAAACCAGATGTAATTACATTAAACATACTAAATGAAACTGACATTGCAGAGGAGGAGTTCCAAGTTCTTGGAGGAGTGGGAATGCTATGTGGTATTTATAACATGTGATGCACATACCCCCTCACAAATCCAGTCTTGCTTTGCCAAAGCCTTATGGAAGATACAGGTGATGACAACACAAACATGTTTACAAAGCACTCTCCTGGCTTTAACCTGGGAAAGCTGGTAGTATGCAATGCGATTTAATTGACGCCCTGATCTCCATAGGGACAGAAATTTGCAGAACATACTTAAGTACCAGAAACAAAATGGGCACAGTTATCACAACAGGCAGCAGAGGAAGCATGGTAATCAGCTGCCAGAGGGTGCCCTGACTTGCAAAGATCTCTGGCTATGCTTAATTAATCATAAGGCACCTTAATGTTGACTTGATTTGCATAATTAAATGCATAGAAACACAAAACAAAACTTTAGGCTTACCTTGAGCCATTATGAAAGAGAGTCACGGCTTATCACCATTTCCACTCGAGTTAGTTCCAAAGCATAAAGGAGTCCAGTGCTCTGTATCTCTTTCTAGATTTCCCAAAATGATTCCTATTGTTTCATCTGAGTCACTGTGTTCTGGGAAATGGAAATCTAAGTATTACAGGGACAGTTGTAGAGAGAAAAAAAATCCATGACTTTTGAAGACATAGATGTCACTGTAGTCTGGACTAGCAATATACAGGGTCCAGATTTCAAAGGGAGTTTCAACTTGAACCTGTATGGTCTCATAGGATGTGTTTGTACCTGTATCAAATTGTTGAATCTTATCATTGGCACTGTTACTTGAGAAGTTCAAGTTGAGAGAAGCCTTTTGAACTCCTGCTTCCTGCCAAAAGAGTGATTGAAACATTCCTGGGGAAGAGTAGAGATGAAAACCCCCATGAATGAAACGAATCACATAAATAAGAGTGGCGAGTGTCAGCACGTGACTATTTGGCTGTTAAGTTTGGTTATCCCAGAATGATTATTGACCTTGAAGAAGAGTGTAGATTACCATAACCTTCATGAGGCAAGGACTCCCACTGTAGCTGCTGTTGCAGGTGTGTTTTCTCAGAGAAATCAGTACAGCTCTTGATGTTCAGTATTCATCTATTGACTTTGTGAATTCATTTTTATCCTTTTCAACAAATTTAAACAACCAGAAGTCATCTGCATGTACCCTGGGACAAGCTTACCTATACAGTTTCTCCCTCCCAAGTCTCCCCAGACTTTTTGATGTCTGTCTTAATTTTCTGCCCAAACAAAATTACGGTCCTCTAGGAAAAGAGTCATCAACTTATAGGATCTTTTTTTAGAAACTAAGGAGTAGAAACATACTTTGGGCAAGGTTCTGCTAGTGGGTAATTATAAAGGCTCTGTTGAACTTGGAATTATGGTATTTATTAAGCACACATGATTGATCCCTAAAAATACTAGATGTTGGAGATGCCAAACAGAATAAATCAATGTCAGACTCTTATCTGAAAAAAAGAGCTTGAAGCCTTGTGGGTGATATAGAGAAATAAACATTCATTCTACTATCCCACAAACACAGTCTACTCGGTGCCTGGAACCAGCTTGTTAGATATACAGGTTTGATCAGGAGGCATGGTAGATGCCCTTCAGGGATGTGTTTTCTACTGGGACAAGATCTATTTTCATTACAGACCCAATCAATTTTAAATAGAAAAGTATTTCTATAAATTTGGGGTGGGGGGACAGAGAGCTATTAATGAGTGTCTACAAGAGGAATATCGCCTAAACTTGGCGGCTAAGGAGTGCTCCCATGTGGTGATGAGGAATGGGTAGGTTCCTGGTTGGAGGGAATGCTATTCACCATGGTCCTTCTCCAGGAAGGAAGTGGTTCGTTAAAAACCCAAAGAAGTGTAGTATGATGGGAAATCTGAAAGTGAGACAAGGCTTTGTAAGACATGAAGCTTAAAAAATGGACACCAGATCAGGCAGGGCCTTGCCTGCCATATTTAAGAACTGTGGTCTTTATCCTCACTGGGTTAAACCACTGAATACTTTTCACCAGAGGGGTGGCATGATCATCTGTGAATTTTCTGTCCCTGCTATGTAGCTGTATCTGTAAGGAGCTAAGAACATAGTGGGTAAATCAGAGACTATCGCAATAATCATGCCAATGCTAATAAAAACTCTTCCCAGGAAATAGTAATATAGGGATAAATGAATCAATTCAGGAGATATATCAAGGGTCAAATGGACAATGCTAGTGATATGAAAGTCAGGAAGAGAATTACATCCAATAGGGCTTTGTTTTGGGGGGGTTATGCCTGCATGGTTGGTGGGTGGTGACCTGACCGAGTGGCACGGTGATTGAGCACTCGGCTGAAAGGTTGGCGGTGAGAACCCACCAGGAGCTCTGCTGGAGAAAAGACCAGACAACTTGCTCCTGTAAATAGTACAATCTAGGACAGCCTACCTAGTGTCACCGCGAGGCAGAACCCACCCAACAGAATCCACACCACAGCCCACTTGCCTGTTTGGAGGTGTCATTGTCCAAGGGAATGCTAATGAAAAATCAAGCTTTTTGGGAAAAACAAAAAAAAATTTAAAACCACCCTGCTGATTTTACTTTTAAGTGTCATGCCCTTGTGGTGGAGTCCTGGTGGTGTCGTGCTTATGGATTGGGCTGCTAACCAGGAGACCAACAATTCACAACCACCAGCTGCTCGGTGGGAGAAAGACGAGGTTTTCTCTTCTCCTAAGTTACCGTTACCATTTCCGAAACCCGCAGGGTTCGGAATCGACTTGATAGCAACGAGGGTGTTTTTTTTGTGGGGGAGGGGGTCACCCGTAGATGTAAAGGGCATGTAATTATGAATTTGGAGCTCACCGTCTTTAGGCTGCAGATGTAATGGAAGGAGTCATCACCACATTTGAAGTCACGGCGATGCTACCTGGCGTCATCATCGGCTGGAAAGAAAAGAGAGTCCAGAAATAAACCCCGAGGACTTCAAATATGAATGGCTCTACGGAGAAGGGGATCTCTTCAAAGGGGAAAGAGAACGGCTGGCTAGAAATCTGAGAGGAAGACAAAAAGAGTAATGGTGAATTAAGGGAAGAGAGTGTTTCTGGGCACATGCAATCAATACTGTTTGAATGCTGCCCGAATCCCTCTTGGTTGAAGGATTCCAGTTCTCCCTAAGCTGAACGGCTGTCGCAGGGGCTATCATACTATAGGAGTTCATTTGTGCCATCAGGCAGTGTTCTCTGGAATTCCAATGGAAGCTTTTTAAAAATTTCCTCCCCCTTTTGCCACTTAATTTGTCATTGGGAATTCCCCATCCAGCCACAGATGTGGTTTGAAAAAAAGGAAGTAATTTGGCAGGAGCATGGCACTCTGGAAATATGAGTTATCTGCTTATGCAAATTACTCATGCCTCAAAGACCCGCTTTTCCTTTGACATTTCAGGCATTATCGCTAGGTGCTCCATATTGCATCTATTTCATAATGCGCATCCGGGGTCAGATATTCCCATGGTTCGCTGTGGCTGGGAATTCAGCCTTTAGGAGCTGAATTCAGCCTCTAGCTCCTTCTCAGAAAAGAATTAATGGCTTGACAAAGCAGGGATATTTGCTGCAAAAATCTTAGGTCTTCTTCCATGGGTCTTCATTCCTGGTTTATTCTAGGTTTGATATCACCTCTCCACCTGCCTGTGACACTTCAGGCTGTTTTTTGCTGTTTTATAAGGGCCAATTGGCAATCACTTGCTCTTTACCTTGGACCGATGAAGGAGACCTTCCTTATTCTAGGCCCCACTAACAGGGATTCCCTCTAAATCGATCTACCTACAGCATCATAATGGGACACATTTTGCGTATTTTGAGACATGCCCCAGACATATGTAGTAGTTAGGAGATCAAAGTGCGCAAATGCTTCCTTTATTTTGTACTCAATCACTGAAGTTTAAGGAAATGGCCCAGGACAGTAAAAACCTATTCCTGCCTGCCTCTAGCAGCACCATACTTATGTATCAGGGTCGCCATTGACACTTCCTAGATACTGTTGCGAGCAGTCAACATTATAGGTGTTCCTCATAATGGCCCATAGGAAAATGAGTTCATCAGAGTCTTTAAGGAATAAAGAGTGGGACAGAGACTAAGACTTGGCCTCTCTGTTTGGCAGGATATGAAAGTTTGCTATTGCCTTGCAAGACCCAAGAGATAGAACTAGTCTACAGTGAATACGGTTGAGTTCAGAACAAAGACACTTCATGAAGCATGGCAGCCACCGTCAGCAGCCATGCAGGGCCTTCATCACACTGTCAAAGTCAGCATGTGTATGAATGTGTATGAGAAAATGCAACAGCAGCACTCAAAATCATTTCTCTCCTTTTGCACAGTGTTAGAGGCGGACAAAAAATGAAAAACATTCTTAGATATGAGAAACTATACTCATCGTGGCCTGGCCTTCCCATCCAAAGTTTTTCCCTACACTTCACACTACCCTGAGGAAATGGCTTGGAGGCTGTGTCTGAGCTACTCCAGCTACAGAGGGAGGAGATTCCAACTGTGCTTCTGCACAAGGCCTGTAAGACAAGCCTCTACTCTCCAAACTTCTTTAGCCCATTCTGACACCAACTGTCCCTCCCCTAGCAATTTACTTCTCTAATGGATTCTATAAGGAATTGCAGGGGCCACAGACAAGACTCATGATAATGGATCTTATTAGGGATGTTAGCAGGGTACATATCAGGTTAAAACAATATTAACAGCACAGTCCTTTGGGCCCCAGTACTTCTTCTCAGCCATGCCTGGCAGGAACATCTCGCTCTGGTTCTCAAATCGCTCCGCCAAACCACCCCCTGGCTTCTGCCCTGCTTGAGCAAGCATTACAAGGCACCCTTAGTGCTGATGAATGCCCATTCCGCAAGCCAGCCTCCTACCTGAAGGCACTCAGCTGTCTTCATTCTGTGGGCAGAGAAGCCTTACTGTTCTCAAGATGTTGGTGCTGCTGACGCTGGTGGCTCTAGTGCCAACACCGCTTCTGAGGGGGCGATCTGTTCTTGTGACTCTTGCTTCTTGGTGGTCTTTCTTCTCAGTGGTCCTAGGACTCTCTGTCTGCTTCTGAAATGGCTCACATATACCAAAGGAAATGGCAAAACTGACCAATCCTCTCTATTACAGTTTCAGATATCCTTTGTGCATGCTCCCACTCAGTCAATTGGTGGGAGTTGCAGAGATCAGGCATAGAAGAGCCAGACCAAATCATGACCCTTCACCTCACATCCCCCTTTCCATTCCCTTGCTTCTTCCATCTCCAGTTACTCTCTGAGTCTTGGAAGTATCAAAAGCCAAGCATTTTAAGGAGCCGATCCAGTGTTTATTGATTTCTCATTAGCTGTCCTAAGAATTGGTACTTTAACCTTTTCAACTGTAAAGTGAACACGTCCCATCTTAAAAGAATGTCAGATGATTGGAGTAGCTATCAATACATTTTTAGAAGGGAGGGCAAAGGGAAAATTGAAATCTCTGTCTGATAATAAACTTGTTTTCATCAGGTTTTGGTGATGGAGGCATGGAACCCAAGGATAAAATCTGCATTTTGTTCACCTAGAAACACATCTTGGGGGAGTGAGATCAATGAGTGGCTTTCCTGAAAAAATGACCCAAAATATAGCTGGAAGAGAAGGAAATGCCCTGAAGAAACATTATTGCACAAAATGACATTGATGAATGCCTTTGGGTTGAGCTAATGGCGATCTGTACTCAGAAATGAATGAAGGAAGCTATTAAACTTTCAGATTTTTGCCATCAGAAATTTACACACACATTCACGAATGCATGGGCACCACAGAGCTGAGTGAGACGAATCAGTGAGTCAATATTGGTCTTGCAATTAGGTAAGAGTAGGGAGAAAATCAAATGGAAGCAAAAGCAGAGAGGCAAAAGGAGTAGAGGAAGGTAATAAAACACAACACTCCCAGTGTCTCTCTAGTCAATTCCAACTGATTGAAAGCCCATGTGTGCAGAGTAGAACTGTGCTCCTTAGGGTTTACAAAGCTGTGCTCTTTAAAAGTAGATCACCAGACTGTTATGCCAAAGGACCTCTGGGGGTGTTTAAACCACCAACTTTTCAGATAGTAGTTGAGTGTTTACTTAGTACCATCCAACGATTCCAGATAGGACATTGTATTGAACGGAAGTTGTAACCCCGTGTTAGACTGGGTTGACTAGAGAAACAAACTCATATCTGTAGAAGAGAGAGCTTTATATCAAGAACTAATATGACTCGAGAAACCATTCCAGCCCAGTCCAACTCAAGTCCGTAAGTCTTATACTCGTCCATAAGTCCCTCTTCAGACTCATCCAGCCACAAGCAATGATACAGAATGCAGGAAAATCGCAGGTTGGTGGGTTCAAAGTTGTGTGGATCCAATGGCGGTGGAAGCATCAGATCTGAGAGTGTCCAGCTTGCAGGAAGATGAAGGCAGAGAGAGTGGGGGAGGTTCCTAGGGCCCTACTTATGAGAAGAACATGCCCATAAGGAGGCACCAGGTTGAATACCACCCCTACACATTTCTATATCTTCAAGTTGACATGAAATTATATAATTACCACAAACCCTAAATTGTGACACTTCTCTTCAATAGGGTAGCAAGAAAACCACACCACTGGTGCTATATAGTCTGAATAACGTTATTTAGAATGTCCACTCAAACAATTAAATGAGCTGATGTCATGGAGTTCAAGAAGGAAGAGAATGGTTGGAAACTGATAGTGGTAGCAATTGTACAATACTGCATGATGTGATTGAGCTACGGAACAATATGGTATCTGTATTAACTCCCAATAACATTGTTTTGGGAAAAGAATAACTAAATCCAATTAACAATGACTCATATTATTTTGATACATAGAAATTTAATCTCTATTATCTACAACTACAAACAAGATCATTCCATTATGTAAATTAACTTTTTAACATATAAAGACAAACTGGGAGAATTCATTCCAAAACAAAATGACAACAAAAAAACAACTGACAAAAAAAATCACACCGATTTCTATTACACTAGCCATAAATCCTTTAGTCTTTCAGTATGTAAAAATATAGCAGTAATTTTTATGAAAACAAGCTGTATATGTCCTTAAAGGGATTTGGTTACAATCATAAAATCTAGACTGAAACAGTATATCAATTCTGTAAAAAAAGCTATTAAGTGTTTTTAAAACTAGCCCACATTTGAGGATAATTTGGAAAGATGTGTAATATCTGGATCTTTCTGCACTCTAGTTTTATTTGTAAGATATATGCATTAAGTCATTTCTGACTCATAGTAGACTCATAAACTCTAGTCATAGGACAGCATCATTTCCAAACTGTCATCTTCATAGGAACAGATGAGGTCTCTTCTCCCACAGAGACACTGGTGAGTTCTAACCACCAATGTTTTCATGAGTAACCTAGTGCTACATACTTCTAGAAACCTCTGATTTTAATTATTTGATTATTATTGTTGTTGTTACTATTTACCATTAGGAACTGGAAGTTTGTAGCACTTAAGAGATCATAACGTTTAAGCCACTGGTTTTACAAACAAGAAATCTTGGTTTCCCATTGTTATGCACTAGGCTACTCGTGGATTATTGCCTTCTACTTTAAAACCCATTGCTGTATACCAGATTCTCATTCATAGCACCACTACAGGATAGAGTAGAACTGCCTCATAGCATTTCCTAGGCTGAAAGCAAACTCCTAAAACTTTTTTCCCTTGGAGCTGTTGGTGGGATTGAACCAGCAACCTTTTGCTTTGTGCTCAATTACTGCACCAACAGGCCTCATTTGTTCTGCCTCACAGCAACTGATTTTATTTAAGTTTTAGATTTTTAAAGTTCGCTATTAATGAATAAACATTTCATATTTATCAATAAAGTTAATTTATATAATGGACCTCTATTGTTTATAGTTGCAGATGATAGAGATTAAGTTTCTCTATGACAAAAGATTAAGGGTTATTGTGATTTAGGTCAACACAAGTTCACATTGTTGGCAAAATAAGTATTATATGTTGTTGAAGATGCCAAAAGTCTTCCCAGAGTTCTTCATTTAAAGGAAGAAGACTGCATTTCTTAAGAAAAAAAGTCCTACAAAATTTTATGTGCTTTATATTGACTCTTTGTCTTCCTGACATATTTAATAGTTCCTGTTGAAGTCAGAGATATCAAATGGGTGGCACTGAGTTGGGTCATTGCTCCATTGGAATAAACCTTTCAAAGCTTTAGTATTCAGGAACTAGCAGCTATTAAGAGACTCAGCTACTCCACATATGTAACATGTCACAGTTTGCCCAAAGATCATTATAATCATATACAAGACTTCGTTGAAACAAGTCATCAAGAAAGGGATGATTTGAAACTTGAAACTGATCAGAGCTCAGCTGCCCTGACACAAACAGAATGGTTTGCCAATATAAGACCAAAATTTGAGTGAAGCATAGCCTTGTACCATGTAACAATGGGGAATGTATTTGGCCTATCTGGGCTGATTTGCTAGATTTCATAAAGTGCTTCAAATGCCCTTCGGATGTTAGACTCTGCTTCCTACCACTGGGTTCCAGATGATTCATTCAAGAGACAGGAAGAAGGGCACAGCAACAGTCAGATCTGCATGCTTCACCCAGCAATGGGCAATGCATATCATTTGTTCTCTGTGACTTTAGTTTTTGTGTCACAATCGAAATGGGGTTCCCGCACAGTTCTTTTTTTTAATAAAGCCTGAAAACAAGCTTCCTAACAGTAAGCTGGGTGAAAGTTTACAGAGCAGATCCTTAGTGTTACATGCAATAAGTCAGACACTGTCTCTTTAATCTCATCCATTGCCTTCCTGTCAAGGTAGCATCACTTTTTCCCATCTCCTCCCGGAGTTTCTTGTCTCCCTTCCTCCTTTTTCCTTCTCCTTTCTGAATGTTGACCTTGGGAAATGGATTCCCCAGGAATCCCAAATGGTGATTATTCTAAGGTGTTTGCCTCTCAATAGTGCTGTTGCTCTCCTTATAGACCTCTATATTGTTTGTCTGAAAAAGTGAGCCCTAGGGGTGAGTTCAGCTCCAGACTCAAGGATGACCAAGGAATGTAGTCTCAGGGGTTCCACCAATCTCTGTCCTACCAATAAGCTTGATCTCTTCTATGAGTTGGATGTTTGTTCCACGTTTTCCTCCCACTCTATCTAGGACCTTCTAATGTGATCCCTTTCAGATCAGTCGGTAGTAGCATTGAAGAACTATCTAGTTCTGGTTGTGGAGACTGATGTTCAAAGGGGCCATTAGTTCATTGGACTAATTATTTCCATGTGTCTTTCGATGCTCATCTTTCTTCTTTCCTCCGGGCAGGAAGAATGGAAGAGTTGCGCTTTAGATCACTATTCCCGGGCTTTGTCGTACCAGAGTAGGATGTAGAACATGACTTTTTCAAACTATGCTATGCCAGTTGATCTTGGTGTCCACGGAGACTAGGGTCCTCAGCCACAGGCCCAGGGATGCGTTCCCTTAAAGTGTTCGATTGTGTCTAAGAAGTTTTCATAGCTTTGTCCTCTATAGGCACCACCACATTCATGGACATAGTCGCAGCAAAAAATAAATATCCATGTACAAATATCCCCTGTCAAACTTACTGTGTATATTTTTGGGCATACTCTTATTCCTTCATTAAAACTGTGTTCATTGTTTGTTCTTCCATCGTTATGTGAAGTTGAAGAAAAGCCCTCTTTGCTGTCAGATTATAGTAACCTGTTATGTCAGTGCTCCAACCAGATGCCCTCAAATATCTTTTGACCATTTTGTGCACGTTCTAGCCCCCCTTCCAAGGACCAGTGCCAGCAGCTCCTCGAGCTCCTGGAGCAGGTTTGCCTACAGGCACAGTGATTTGGAGGTTCCTGGATGTTTATACACTATTCCACCCCCCACCCCCAGGGTGGCGTTTAATAAATGATTGAGCATTATAGTTGTTAGAAACCCCAGCTCCTTCACCTGATCTCAGTATAACTCTCCAAATCCACCCCCATCCCTCCAGCATCAGGCTGAAGCTACGTCCCAAGGACTTTCACCTGAGATTTTCACCTTGAGATTGCATCCTTCCTGGGATTTACACTCTCTTGCAAGATTGCCCTGCAAGCACTTCTTTAAGTCACGTTCACACAAATCCTCATCTCAGAGGTCGATGACTAGGGAACCCACCTTACAGGATACCTACAATGTCGCTATCTCCACCTGGTGGCAAGCCTACGACAATCACCTTTGTTCCTTTCATTGACTAACCCACTGAAGCCTGACCGCCTACCCATTCGGACTCAGAAAGATCTTGTAGGCTAGCCTAAACCTGTCCAGTATAGTTCCCAAGGCTATCAATCTTTAAGAAACAGACCGCTACATCTTTCTCACACAGAGTGGCCTGTGGGTTTGAGCTACATGACCCTTTATTGAATACCTGCTGTATCACAGGCTACTGAGAGAGATACAAACAGGGCAATGATATTATCTCTACCTTCAAAGAGCTAATCATTTCTCAAACCCAAAGAGAAGTGGCAGCAAATGTGAACGCAGATAGGATCTCCACAGCTGTGTCAGTAAGAAACAAAGGAGAAGCAGCAGAGGGAAGATCACTCCCCGCCCCCCCCAGCAGCACAGCCACAGAATCTTGTCATTTAGGATACAGCAGACACTTCCAACTCCGGTCCCAACAGCTTCTGTAATCAGAAAGGCTAAATCCGCATTGTCCAAATATTAAAACTCCCTAGTTGCAGACTTGAGTTCCAAAGACTGACTTCTGTCCAGTGCAAGTTGGCCTCAACATGGCAAAAAGAGATGAAGCACACCCACCACTGGACCAAAAGAAAGATTGAGAGACTAGTACAGAGACTGTTTGGGACTAAATAGAATTCTCCCAACGAAGCTCAGACCCATACATATGCTACAGGTAGAAGATTCAGAACTTAATGGTGAATCCTATGATAGATGTAGAAACATGTACCATTATAGAGGTTCAATAATGGTTAAAAAAAAATTAAGCAATTCCATATGGCTCCACCTAACGGTGTTCTATATCATAGCACAACTGGCCATCTGCATAGGCATAAGATCTCATCAATAATAGTGAAAGACACCTCACTATTTTAGTGATATAGAATTTACTCATGACTGACCCCTTGTAGACTTGTTCAGTTACAAAAGGCATAACTTTCATACATGAATCCAATTTCTCCTTATAACTGATTGATAGCATTTGGTGGTAGCAAGCAGATTCCTCTTTACTTCTCTTTTTGGATTGCCTACTCGTTTGCTTTAGCATCATTTTAATGATGAGTTTTCTATTCTTCACCCTTTTGAGCACTCATCTCTGAAATCTGGAATCAACATCCTCTCATCAGCATTGTACAGTGAACTTATATGTTGTGATTATTTTCTCCACAATTGAAGGCATTACAAAAGAACTAAATGCTTTGCAATGGATCCCTCATGAATAAACGAGGAGGAATTTTTTTTTCCAATTTAAACTGAAAAAAAATGTATGACAAATCACTTAAGTGGACAAACCAAAATTGCTAGATAAAGAAGTTTGATATTGCCTCTATTTTAAAGGAGAGGGACATCAGTGGCTAGGCGCACCCAGGAATATTTATCAAAGGATTGGCAATAATTCGAAGTGAGGAAATAAAGGACATGACTTTGAAACCAAGGCACATTAATTCAATGAGTATATTCAAGAGTTGTAACAGGGAAATAAAAATATAAGCGTCAAGTTTATTGAATACATTGTTGTTGCTGTAATAAAATGTATTTTGAACAATTGGGGGAAACATGTTCAAGAATGAACACAATTGAATGAGAAAAATATAAAATGGCTTTCACAATCTCAAAATAAAATAGCAAGGGTGAAAAATAACTACCTAAAAGTACTAAAATATTTTAAAATAAAAGAGGTAACAAAGAGTCATCTTTATGCTATACCAGTAATATAAGGATAAGAATAAGATCCAGACAATTCTGGAACTTGTTAAAAATATAATGATATTAAAGCATTAAGAAGTCATTCTTCCTTTATAAAAATACTTGGCTTTAGTTCCTCAGCTAAAGCTCTTATTAGAATAGTAAGCTTAATTTGGGTCTCTATCTTAATAAAGGATATGAAGAAATTGAAGTGTATGCCAAAGAATGTTTTAAAATGAAAGGGAACTAGCTAGTTCTATTTAAAGGCCAAAGATTTTTCTTACTTTGAAAAGTGAAATAAAAAGTGAATTAATTATTGCTTTTGAGCGAAATATTGTTTTGTCTACCATGGATCAAATTTAAAAATGGGCTTAAATGAAACAAAGAGAGCTTTCAGTTACACATGAAGAGAAACTTGGTTAATCACTTAAATAATCAGATAGAATGAGCTTGTTATGATGAAATGTAGAAAACTTTTTTCCCAGCAGTCATAGTTACAAAAACTAGAATTTCAAGGGAAAATATCGACCATTTGATTTCTCCTCTTCATCTTTGAGACCAAGAAATACAGACATAGAAATTAAATAGTTAAACTTGCCTCAACAAGTTAATGGAATATCCAAACTCGGGGTGCTTAACTTGTAGGCTGGGTCTATAACCTTGGAGAAGTGATTCTAATCTTTCGTGCATTAGGGTTTTTTTTATAATTATACAGTAGAGATAATTCAAAATGACAACTGTGAGCATCAAATAAGTATCTGGAAAGCCCTTAACCTTAGAACATGACCAGCTATAAAAAATGACCCCCAAAGCATAGGGATTTTTCTTATTGTTTTAGTACGTTGTTACTATTGCCTAGTGTTTTTCCTGTGTATTGTGCCAAGTCCACTTGTGTAGTCCATATTCATGTTGGTGAAAAAAGCATATTTGCAATGCAGAATTAGCTTGGCCAACTTCAATCATGCAATCTCCAGCACCATTTCCATGCATACATCCTTGGTAAAGGACAGGGTACGTGAAAAAGAAGATGAGCCTCACAGAGACGGTGGCCGTGGTTACAGCGATTGTGAGGACGGCAGAGTCAGGGAGCGTGTTTGCTGTTGGACATGGGTCATTAAGAGTGGAAACAACTCCAGGAAACCAACAGCACGACTAGGCTTCTCCTGCTAAAATACGCTGTCTGACCCCAACCAACAAACACATAATATAGAAGTGCGTACATTGCATTTCGGTGATCCATTTTTTAGAGGTCAAAAAACTTTAAAATAGCCAAGGCATATTTTCCCCCCATGGGGAAATGCAGTCCTTAATCATGCCAATGAGGAAATTGACACTACAATATTATCTATGAAAAATTGACAATTAACCACATTGTTTTCTAATATATAATTTTCTTAATTTCATTTGTTATCCATTCTGAAACCCCCAAACTGGGTCCTCCCTTTGAAACAGCATTCAAGGCAAATTTTATTATCTTGTCCTCCTTACAAATGGAGAAATCCAAAGCTCTAAGAGGTGAAATCACTTACTAATGTTCTCTCTGATATATTCTGTTTACTCCAGGGCACGTGAAGCCCCAGCCTGATGACATGAAAGGATATGGGGAAGCATGTGTTTTACTGTGATTTTGTAACTTGGAATTCCCTTTTAGGAATGCAGTTGAGAGCACATCTATCAAATTTTAAATCCACATATACCTTGACTTAGCAGTTTTCCTTCAAGGAATGCATTTAATGAATGGACTCAAAGTTCATTTATAACAAATGTACTCACACAGTCATCTCAAGAGTAATGTACAACAATACATTACCACATTACAGTTTTTGTCACGAGTGAGTGTAACCTATGCATATTGAACTTAATGACTGTTACTTCTATCAACAAATGCCATGCAGTCACAAAGAAGAAAGATAAGGCAGGATTTGGGCTGGCATGGACAATACAAACGAGTCACCGTTAATTCATTAAGTAAATATTTGAGCTCATACTGAGTTCCAGGCACTGGTGATGCAACAGTGAACAATACAAAAATCCCTGCCTTTAGGGATTTGACAATGTAGTGAAAGAAACCCACTGTCAAATAAATTGATTCCAACTCCCGGGACTCCATTAAACAGAGTAGAACTCCTTGTTTGGGTTTCTGAGACTGCCACTCTGAGAGTAGACAGCCTCATCTTTCTCCCAAGGAGGGACCCACACAACCCAGGAAGCCTTCCGAGCTCCTTGTAGTGAGACACACACACAATGATCACTTCACTGCCCTATGATTGTATAGGGCAGTGAAGTGATAAGTACCCTGAAGATCATTAAGAGTATGGAGAAATGCATGTGTTTCTCAGTAAATGTAAAGAAACAAAAAGTACAGCTTAGCTATTTTTGCTCAAAGTCAGCGAAATATATACATAGCATATGTTCATGACACTTTTTGGGGAACATGCGAAAACACTATTGATATTGGATACTTTGGGAGAGTAAGGCGGGAGCGCTCAATTATGAGAGCAGTTCATTTTCTGTAATGTGCATTTTCTAAATTTTGACTTTATGTTTGTCCCACGTGTGCTTATTATTTTCCCTATATTAAAGCAAGATACATTAGGGGAGATCAGGAGCTTGGATGCATGCAATCTACAGGCTGAAGAATGGTCTTCCCGGGTTCAAATATTTATCTGGGTTGCAAGCTCAAATGCCATCACTAGCTACTCCACTAACACAGATGTGTGAATCTGACTGGCTTAAAAAAGTACAGGGATGTATAGGGCATATGCGGGGATCTACAGACTGCTTGCCTTGTCAATAGGCATTTATATTGTTATACATGTTTTACGACAGATGCATTTGAAAGTGTGGAAGGAGATAGAATTTCTCATTCTCTAACATCATCTTTCTAGAATTTTCAGTAGTGTTTGACACTTTTGCCCAGCAAAGTCCCCCTACCAGATCTTTTCAAAGGTGATCCTGCTAACAGGTACATTAACTCAAATAGTTCACAGGTAAAAGCACCCTAGAACGCCATCTCGTTACAATGGTTTGCCAAGTTCTCTAAAATTGGGCCTTACTCACCTCTGTCTTCTCACTTCCTTTTGCCCACCCCAGATTCTGCCCTTCACGATCTTACATCAAACTGAATTTCATTCTGTTATTCTCTTAAATGCCTACATTTCAGCACTATAATATAAACTATTCAAAATGCAATTGAAATGACAACAGAAGTCATTTCATTTAGAGCAACTATTATCTCTAAAGAAATAAATAGTTTGAAGTTAATCTTGCCGGAGATGGAAAAGCTACAGATTGAGCGCATAGGCTGCACGTCCATTAATAAATGACCCCAGGTGTCATCAAGCCCCTCAGAAATAAGCAGCTTCGAACATGAAAGACAGAAATGCATTTGCCTCGACCCAGCAGCTTTTCTGTAGGTCTCCACATATTTACCTGAAACTTTAAATAGCTACACATTTTATCAGAATGACATTTAAGGTATTAAGAAAAGAAGCGAATAAAAGATCACATGTAAGAGCCCAATCAAAGTGTAGCCATTCAGTAACTTATGACTCTAACAAGATTTGATCTCTTCCTAAAATAGCTGGTTTTATACCAGAAAATATTTTTCATTTAAAATAGATATATACTTTTTTCCTTCATCTATTCCTGCAAAATTGTTTTTAAGAGAACTGTGATTAAGATAACCCAAATTCTCTAGGCATTTATAGGATGTATTTAAATCTATGTCAGCATGGGGAAAAAGAAACATCATTGTACTTCCTTAAGAAATAAACATTTTTTAAACACCATATAAATCATTAAGTTAATAAATGCCCAAACTAGGATATTGGTTGTGAGAATGAAAAAGAATGCTCATATGTGAAAGAATGAAAAATGGATAATGATAGTTAATCTTTACTTAGGCATCAATTTCTGTTTCTTTTGTCTTATTTGCATTATGAGCATGAATTTTGTTTATAAGATATTGGGCAGTGGACCATCCAAGGAAGATGCACATAATAAGCTTCAGAACACATTTGTAATATAGGTATGATTATCTTTATTCTCCACATAAGGAATGTGAAGCTGAGAATGCTATAGCTGTAATTTGCCAAAAATTGCATGCCAGCAATGTGGCAGAAATTGAATTCACATTCTGATTATGAAAATCTACAACGTATGCTAGTGTGTGGACAGACTAAAACCAGGATAGGTGGAGCTTGGTGAGGGAGAGTGAGCGAAACGGTCTTCTGAAACTTGAAGCTACGATACTGAAAACCTGGAGCTGTCATTAGCAACGATATCGTTATCAGCAGACAGGCTTGGTTATGGGAGAAATGTTAATGTCATTATCAACAGGTTGACTGTATGGTTGGAGATATAGTTGGGATAAGCGATACCAAAGAAAATCTTTGCAAGCAGCTGAAAATGAAAGCGTATTTATTTGCATTAGCGTACAAGGAGAGGGGAAGGGGTAGTTTTTATTTTATTTTATTTTTTTAAGAGAGATTGGCAGTTGAAACATCTTCCAAATAATATAGCTCTCCTCTTTGTTTTATTTGGATGGACACACCTAGGTTTAGTACAAAATTGCTTGTCACTGAAGGTGCTACATTCAAATTTCTGGTTTCTGGAAGATATGTGCTTTAAGTTGAACATTAACTTAATATGAATGTCATGGCGGGGCGGGGGATCACAGCCTGACATGGACTTTCCATAGTATTATGGAGGAAAACAGGATTTACTTACCTACAGACTGTAGGATGTGATTTGATTGGCAGTTAAAGTGAATCCTTGGTATAGCAAGGGATTTTGTTAAAAAGATTTAGTGTGTCAGATGCCTAGAGAATATTCATTTTCTTTCATCTCTACGATTTGCTCCTCATGTTCATTCCCATCCATTATTTAGAAATGCTGTCTAAAATAGACCTTGTAAACAAATGGGTGGGTTGAAAGAGTCCTTGGCCCCTAGATGCACTAAGCAAATGCTGATTCTATGTGGAATTTGTCTGAAGAGAGTTAGATTTCCCAGTAGGTCTGTGATGCTAAAAGTAAAGAAAACAAATTTCTCTACTTTGATGAGATATTTTATACTCCTAACTCAGTAGTTCTCAACCAGGGACAATTTTGTCCCCCAGGAAATATTTGGCTACGTCCAAGGAAAATGTGATTATCACAGCAGGGGGCCGTGGAGCGGGGGACTCACTACTGGTAGATAGTAGATACTACAGTGATCATACTAGTACCCCACAATAAAGAATTATCCGTCATCCAACCCTTGTGTTAGAGAGTAGAACTGTATTCCCCAGTATTGTCATAACTTTGGCCTTTCACAAACTGATCACCAGGGCTTTCCTCTAAGGCACCTCGGGTTGGTTTTGAGTCACTAGCCTGTTAGTTGGTTGTCCAGGGATGATTCAGAATCTACTCAGTGGCAGCTGTTTAATGTCATTCATGCCAACATTGGGAAACCTTGTTCTAGTCTGCTCGTTATGAAAGGAACCCCGGTGGCACAATGGATATGCATTGGGCTGCGAACTACAAGGTCAGCCATCTCTTTAGTGAAAGACATGGCTTTCTACTCTTGTAAAGAATTTCCATCTCAGAAACTCACAGGGGTGGTTCAATGCTGCCTTGTAGGGTCACTATTAGTGAGAATCAACGGATGGCAGTGGGTTTTCCAAAATATGTATTGAATGCCTGACCCTTATACATGTGGATGTGATCCTGTTTGGAAAAGGGAATTTTCTTTTGTTATGTTAATGAGGTCAGGTCAGTGTAATGTGGATCCTAAACCTAATTATTTCTGACCTATAAAAATATCAGAACTACATACAAGGAGAGAAATGTCAAGGAATACCGAAGAATATCAATGAACCTTGAAGATCATTAGCAGATGCCAGAAACAAAATTGAGAGCCTCAAAAAAGTGATCAACTTGACCAAGATACTGATTTGAACTTCTAGCCTTCTAGCCATGACAGAATAAAATCCTCCTCTTTTAAGCCACCCACTTGTGACATATCTAGTCCATTGGTACTAGGTAGTTAACTAAGACACCATGCCACCACCCTAGGATATTATAAAAGAGACGGACTCTAATTTGTTTTATTCAACATGTAGTAAACAATTACTTTAGCCAAATCACTGGCAGGTGTGTACTTCATGCATGAATTGTATTATGAGTCATATATGAGAAGACTATCATTTTACTAGAATTCTGACACCAAATGGCTTCCTCTCTAAAAAACAAACAAACAAACAAACAAACAAACAAACAAACAAACACAAAAACCACAGCTATTGGAGAGGGTCTTTTTGAGGCTGCCTAAAATCTCTGTGGTTTAAATTCCTACCTGCTTTGTTTCCTCTGTATAACTGTGGAGCCCATTTAAAACTAACTACCAAACCCTGGCTTTATAAATCAGGAAATTTGTCAAGTGTAGTCACTACTGCATGTGTGCCTGAACTAACTAAAAATTAAATGTTATGGGGAAAAAAACGAAGTCTGCGCTCCACAATTTATTAACCTATTATTTTATTACTCTACATATTAGAAGCATTTGTTTTCTTCTGATATATAACTTATATTCCTTTTGTTCTACTCTAAATAATTTAGTTCAAAAGTAAATATTTTCCCTCGTTGTGTTCCTTTTCACGTGGACACATATTTGACAGTTTTATAAGTATGACTTGAGCAATTTCATTTATTTTTCTCATTAAGGATCTCCATTTAAAATATGCATATGCTTATTTTAAGATTACTATCAAATCGCTCATTTAATTAGGTAACTAAGGCTCAGAGAAGCAATGCCATTTATCTAGCATGCAGTTCCGTGCTAATGTATGTTATAAAAAATGCTGCTGCTGCTGTTCCTTTAAATTATATCTCAAGTAATAACTCCTGTCCATGAGCACTGAAAGTTCAACTGTTTGGAAAGATTCTATTTTCATCCATCTTATTAAAGCCTTGTTGTTGTTGTTGTTTTGGATGCCAAAGAGTCTGTTCCAACGCATAGTGACCATATGTACAACAAAACAAAACACTTTAAATATAACCAAAAAGAAACCCCCCTGCTGCCTAGCCAATTCTGACTCATCTTGGATTCATCATTTTCCTTTTGGCACCTCAGCAATTTTATTAATATTAAAGCATGCCAAACCTAAATTTTAAAATAATATTCTACAGATAACTTTCATGTATCCAAAGATATCGACTAAAATAGAAATGGTCACATACATTATTCTTCTCATCTATCTATGTGATTTTAAGCACCCCATGCCATCTTTGTCTCTCATTACTATGACAATAGAAACATGACTATACTTGAAATGTAAACATGCTTCGGCTAATAACACCCCAGCTACATCGCAGCACATTTTTATTCAGGAAGGACTACCTCATAGAGTGGATGTCTGCCTACATAATGAGTTCCAAATTGCTCTCCCCCAGCCCCTTTCCATTCCTACTTCAACCTGGTATACCAGTTTGCACGGCATACAGAGCAGACAAGAGTTTGGAGATTTGGTTTGGAGACGTGGCCCTCTGCGTGAACTTCACAGTCTCCTGAAACTTAATTGGCTTCCTGGTCCTTCATATAAATAGGTCTCCAGTTTTCTTTGTGAAAATTGTACTGGGTTATGTTTTATACATGAGAAGGTTACTTCTTGGCATCGGATTGATTCCAGTTCATAGGGGCGTGATAGAAGGTTTCCCTGGTGGTGTGGTGGCCATGCGTTGGGCTGTGATCAGCATGGTCAGCAGTTTGAAACCACCTGTTCCTCCTTGGGAGGAAGATGGGGCTTTCTACTCCTGTAAACAGTTACAGTCTGATTTTTGAACTTAAAAAAAATCTTTATAGGAGAGATGAGGAGGGAAAACAATCTTTAGAGGAGCAGTCAGCCTCTGCTTTCTCCCTTGGCTTTGAATCACAGGCCTTGTGGTTAGCCGCCAGCCCCACTAGGGCTGTTGCTATACCATTCCATATATAGTAGTGACGAGCAGGCTAAGGGATGCCGTAAGAACCATTTTTCACATGTTGGATTTATGATGGTGGTGTTCCAACTCATAGTGACCCTATGCACAACAGAACGACACGCTGCACGGCTGTGTGCCATCCTCTTAACTGTCTTTACTGTTGCAGCCACTGCGTCGCTTAATTCTGTAAGGGACCTTCCTCCTTTTCGGTGCTTCTCTACCAAGCATCGTGTCCCTCTCAAGGGACCAGTCTCTCCTGACACTATGGTCCAAAGTCTATGAGACTAAGTCTAGCCATCCTTGCCTTTCAGGAGCAGTCTGGCTGTACCTCTTCCAAATCAGATTTGTTTGCTCTTTGGCAGTTCATGGGGACTCTTCAATATTCTACAACAGGACCATCATTCAAATGCATCCATTCTTAATTGATCTTCCTTGTTCAATGGCCAACTTGCACATGCAGATGAGCTGATTGAAAACACCACGGCTTGGGTCAGGTGCTCCTTAGTCCTCACGGTAACCTCCCTGCTTTACCACACTCCAAAGAGGTCTTGTGCAGCAGATTTACCTAATGTAGTGTCGTAGTGTCACTGGATCTCCTGACTGCTGTTTTCATGAGCACTGATTGTGGATCTGAGCAAGACAAAATCCATAACATCTCAACTCTTTTGCCCTTTTCTTGATATTACCTATTGGTCCAGTTATAAGGATTGGACTTTTCTTGGCATTTAATTGTAATATGTAGGAATTTGTGCAGAGTAAGTTTACTTACCCATAGAAAAGAAAACTGCGCAAACGCATTTTCAGTAAAACCAGAAGAGAAATCAGTTTGCTTCACTATTTGCATGGGCTGCAGAGAATGACATTTTGGGGTTATCAAAATGGATGCAAGCTTGGATTTTGAAATTAAAAATAGGTCAGGGATTGAATCAGTTCTGTCACTCATTAACAAACTGCCCTGGAGAAGATCTTTCCCTTCCAGAGTTTCAGTGCCTCCACCCAAAGTTGGGGGGGGGCGCCCAGATTTCACCCTGGGCTAGGTTATGTGAACCTATCAGCCACCTCGCTGTAGAAAAATAAAGCAGTCTGCTTCTGTAGATATTGACAGTCACAGAAACTACACATTTCTATTCTGTCCTGCAGGTTCACGGTGAGTCAAAATTGATGTGATAGCAGTGTTTTTTTTTACTTTCATTGTTTTTAATTTTCAATTAGGAAGGCTGGCAGCCCAGGGGTTAAAGCACTGAAAGTGTAATGATTCAAACCCATGAGATCAGCAGTTCTCAACCTGTGGGTCGCAACCCCTTTGGGGGTCAAATGACCCTTTCACAGGGGTCACCCAATTCCTAACTAGCAAAATGACAGTTATGAAGTAGCAACAGAAATAATTATATGGTTGGGAGGGTCACCACAGCATGAGGAACTGTATGAAAGGGTCGCGACATTAGGAAGGTTGAAAACCACTGCTCTAGTTGCTCCACATATGCTTTGTTGTTGTTCGTTCCCTCTGAGTCCAGTTGCAACCGTTAACATGCCTTGAAGACAGCGTCTAACTTCCTCTGACTTCACAAGGGGGAAGAAGAAGCAAATTCCACCTCAGCTCAAGACCTATTTCTATGAAGCCGTGATCAGACCAATTCTGACACCAGCCATCTCCCACAACACTGTCTCTGCGGGGTCTGAATTCACAGAAATGGCCACACAGACTCACAGACAAGATTCACAATTGTGGGGTTTATTAGGGAAGTTAACAGATTGCTATTTAGGATCAGAAATGCTTGGGATAAAATTCTGCTAGCCTGGACACGTATTTCTCAGCTGTGTCCACAAGCATACTTCTTGCTGGTCTTGTCCTCTCAGCCAGATAGCCCCTTGGCCTCTGCTTTGCTAGGGCAATGTTCCAGAACTCTTGTAGTATTACCAATAAAATGAAAAATAAGGAGAAAGCCACTCTACCAGAGGACTTAATCGTGAAAGGTACTCAACTCTAGCTCCACAGGTCAGCTAAGTTAGTTCCTCCAATGAAGTATCTGGCGATACTCCGCTCTACAAGTGAATCTCCTGCCCCAAGGCACCCAAGTTGACTCGCACCATGTGCTTGGAAGCCCACCATTTTGCCTGGTTCTCTGAGTCTTGGCTCTGCTGCTGGAACTCCTCTGCTTTCTCTGGTGCTACAGCTTTCTGTCCCTGGATCAAGGAATTTCAATGAGTGGAGATCCCTGGTGAGTTAGTTAATTGTGCCAGCCTGGCCGATAATCACATGTGGGGCTAATTGAAAGGCGGAGGGATAAATGAGTGGTGAAGCCTTGCCTTTCTAGTTCTCAGGTCTCTTGCTTTGTGATGGTCGCACCAGGGTGCAGCTGCCTTAGCAGCTCCCTGCTTCAGCTTGCAAGATTGACTTCCTACAAGACATCCCCAAGAAGAAGCCGCATGGACCTATCCCGATGCAGCCCTGGGTGCTGGAGCAGCCGTGTGGAGACCCCTGCTAGTGCTGAGATGCTTTTTCATTTACTGACTCAGCTTACCTCCTGCAGTCGGCATCATTGCCTCTGTTTTGTGAGGTGGAGGACTTTGTGGACTGGTGTTGGGTAAATGGGTTAATGTTGGACTTGTGGGCTTGGGCAGCATCGGGTTGGGATGTTTTCGTGATGCACACTTTCTTTACATAAAACTCTCTCTTATACGTGAGTCGCCGTGGATTTGTTTCTCCAAAGTACCTAGACTAATACACCTGGGTACACAGGATACACCCTACTCTTGGTTCTTTTATCTTAATGATAGTGAGATACCCCTTCCTGATCCTGAGGTAGCTTATTTTATATCCAACAGGATGGCAAAGGTGATTGATACCCACATTAGAGTTCCACGTTTTTATAATCCCAATTATACCTATTAATTCTCAGAATCTTCTCCTACCTTTTTTTTACCCAGACCCATCAGAAAGAGAGAATACACCCAATATGCATACTCCTATCTGGCTGTTTGTTGGGAGTTCCAAAGCCTATGGCTAGAAGAGTCAGAAGAAGTAAAGCACCACACTCCACTAGCTCATGGCAAACACATGTGCATAGAGCAAGGCGCCATAGCGGTTTCAAGGCTTTGACCTTTTGCAAAGAGATGAGGCAAGCTTCTGATGTGACTGGGTAGTTTCAAACCTCCAACCTTTTGATTAGTGGCTTAGCCACTTGTGCCATTCATCCAACCCCTGAAAACCAAACTCGCTGCCATTGAGTCGATCCCAACTCATAAAGACTATAGAACTGACCCCGTGAGTTTGAGGCTTCGAAATCGTTACTGGAGCAGAAAGTTTCATCTTTTCCTTGTGGAGCTGCTGGTGGGTTTAAGCTGCTGACCTTGCGATGAGCAGCCCAACAAATAGCCCACTTCTTCCCCAGAGCTCCTTTTGTGTCACCCTTGGATGTAAAAATGTGTTTCGAGCCTAGCATAGAACCTGCCATATAAGTGTAGTGACCAAGTTCTAAATAATATCATCCTCTCCATAATGAAGAAAAGAATCAACATTTATGTCCTATGTAAGATAGAGATTCTGATGCCTAAACACAAGAATTTATAAAGGAATCTCTCCAGCCTATTTTCAGCGATGTGCCAGAACTCTTATTCAGGCTCCTAATATTACGTCTTAATATTTACATATAAGTTTGGTCAACTTAGTATATGTAGGCTATGATTGGTACTGTTAGGTCAATTCCAACTCACAGCGACCCTATGTACGAGAGCAAGAAACGCTCCTTGGTCCTGTGCCATCCTCACAATTGTTAGGTTTGAGCCCATTGTGGCAGCCACTGTGGCAGCCCATCATGTTAAGGGGTTTCCTCGTTTTCACTGCCCCTCTATTTTACAAAGCGTGATATCCTTTTCCAGGGACTAGTCTTTCCTGATAACATGTCCGAAGTATGTGAGATGAAGTCTCAACATGTTTGCTTCTAAGGAGCACTCTGGCTGTACTTCTTCCAAGGTGGATTTGTTTGTTCTTTTGGCAGTTCTTTGAATATTCTTTGACCACGCCATAATGCAAATTCATCGATTCTTCTTCCTTCCTTATTCAGTGTCCAGCATTCACATGCAGATTAGGCGACTGAAAATACTATGGCTGGGGTCAGGCACACTTTAGTCCTCCCAGTAATATCCTTCCTTTCCAACACTCTCGTTAGGTATTGTGCAGCAATTGACCCGATGCACTGCACTGTTTGATGCCTTGACTGCTGCTTCCATGAGCACTGATTTTTGGAAACAAGCAAGATGAAATTTTTGAAAATTTCCATCATTTCTCTGTTTATCACGATGTTACCTAATGATCTAGTGGTGAGGGTTTGAGTTTTCTTTACATTAAGTTGTAGTCCGTACTGAAGGCTGCAATCCTTGATCTTCATCAGCCAAGTGCTTCAAGTCCTTCTCACTCTCAGCAAGCAACCCTGTGTCATGTGCATCTCAGAGTTTGTTAATAAGTCTTCTTGCAATCCTGATGCCACATCCTTCTCCATATAATTCAACCTCATTGCTCAGTATTAGTTGCTCAGCATGCAAGTTGAACGTTATTATTGAATAAAGCTATGGTGGCTTTCATTTTAAAAGTTAGGCATCAGGTGGCAGTTAAGAAAGAACACAGCCCAAATTGATTTATCTGTGTGCTCTTGAGCAAGATTCTTCCTCTTGTTCAGCTGTATACTTTAAAAAAAAAATTAGAATGGGGTTTTAGACTGGGTGACTACAAAAGCTGCTTGGCTTTAATTCTATAATTCTATGACATCTAGTCCTCCCACTGACCATTTAAGAAACAATGTAAGTTTAGCCAAATTGTGATATGTAAATGTTTCTTTAACAAGAAGAAATCATTTAAGGTGAGTAGCCGTAGATGGGTTATGAGTAAATAACCCTTACGATTTGCTTAGCTTCCCCCCAAACAAAAGGCTTCCGGGTGATTGATTAGCCACTTCCTGTTAAAAGCAGTAGCAAATCTTTCTGAAGGACTGTCAGTGGGTTTAATTGTGAATTTTTCTTTAAATACACTCCATAGATCAATCTAGACAAGGAACACAATGGCAGAGAAGACATTTAGAGTGAGGTTAGAAAGTCTTACGTCCTTTAGGAGAAACTGTTTTGGTGTTGCTGTTTGTTTTTACTGCAAAATTAATAATATACTCAAGAAGGAGATTTCCACAACTAAACTGGGAAATTTGATCTGGCATTATCAGTTTATCAGATCAAAAAGTTGAGGAGGGCACCTGTGCTATGTGTTATGAAGAATTTGAAAATTATTTCCTTCTTAAAAAGAAAACAAAAGTTTATAATAGTCTCTTAACCTGACCTAACCCCTGATAGTCCTATAGAAAGAGAATGACCAGGCTTTTCAGGTAAAAATTCCCAGCAAGGTAACCTGAGGTCACAGTTTTGCACCAGTCTGATTGACAGGGAAGGAGCTCAGAAAGAACTTTATAGAGGTCATAAAGAGATACAGTAGTTAAGTAATTAAATGAATGCAAAAGCAAATCTACATATGTCACTTTTTAATGTTTATATTTTATAGTATTATCCATCACCAGTGTGATTTGCTCCCTTAAAATCAGACACTTTTGATGGATATGTGTAGTCATTATATAAAATGTTTATGTTTCTAATGTAGTTTTAGAATATTCAAATTACACTAATGTCTACTAGTGCGTGATAAAGTGCAATATACACACATAGTCTGTGTACTTCCCAGGAAGTATTCTTTTTTTTTTTCCCTCAAGGAGATTTATTGATGTAGACCCCTAAACATGACAACAATTATGAGGATGGTGTAGGGCTGGGGTACATTTCACTGTACTGTATATAAGGTTGCTATCGGTTAAAACTGGTTTGAAGGCACCTAATAACAACAGAAACAATAGCAATGGAATATTTATAAAATTTGAACTTATGAATTGAACTATGCTCCCAATTACTTTTCTCTGCCCTCTGTCTCTTTTCTTTTAAATAATCATTTTATTAGGGGCTCATACAACTCATCACAATCTGTACATACGTCATCTGCATCCAGCACTTTAGTGCATATGTTGACTTCATCATTCTTACACCCGCTTTCCACTTGAGCCCCTGGTTTCAGCTCATTTTCCCCCTCCCTCCCCACTCCCCCTTTCCCCTGATAATTTGTAATTTATTATTATTTTATCATATCTTACCCCATCCCACGTCTCCCTCACCCACTTCTCTGCTGTCCATCCCCCAGAGAGGAGGTCACATGTAGACCTTGTCCTCTGTTCCCCCTTTCTCCCTCTCCTTCCCTCCACCCTACCGCCATCGCCACTCTCTCCACTGGTCCTGGGGGGTTCATCTGTCCTGGGTTCACTGTTTTTCCAGTTCCTATCTGTGCCAGTGCACATCCTCCGGTCCAGCCAGATATGTAAGGTAGAATTGGGATCATGGTAGTGGGGAGGAGGAAGCATTTAAGAACTAGAGGAAAATTGCATATTTCATCGTTACTACACTGCACTCTGATTTGCTCCTCTCCTCCCTGCAGGATGTCCAATTTCTCCCGGATGGGCCCTGGGTCCCCACTCTGCACTCCCCCTCATTCACAATATTATGATTTTTTTTTTTGATCTTTGATTCCTGATACCTGACCCTTTCACCGCCTTGTCATCTTACAGGCTGGTGTGCTTCTTCCATGTGGGCTTTGTTGTTTCTCAGTTAGATGGCCCCTTGTTTATCTTCCAGCATGTGGGACCCCAGATTCTGTGTAATTTGACAGCTTGGCACCATCAGCTTTTTTCACCGCATTTACTTATGTACCCGTTTTGTCTTCAGCATTTGTGTCAGGGTAGGCTGGTGTGCTTCTCCAGGAAGTATTCTTAACGTTCATCTAAATCTATGTGCTAACATGTAGAGTTAGGTGATTGTAATGCTTTTCAGGTGCTCTACAAATAATTAAGTGCAAACATGACTCAATCATCAATTTTCCAACTGTTTACCAATTATTCTGCCCCCTTTTAATGTATTCTTTACCATGAACTATTGGATATTCATCAGTGACATTAATATTTCACGTAAAGAGAAGAAAATCTTCCGTTTTGAATATAAATAGCAGTTTACAGTCAGCTGCTTACCTAATAGTGACTTTTCTAACCTACCCAACTGTACTGCAGAAGAAAGACTTGGCACCGACTTCCATAAAGATTACAGCCAAGAACCCTAATTGAGCAGTTGGATTCTGTTATCCAAGGGTTTGTCATGCGGAGGAATTGACTCAATGGCCACAGGTGTAGTTTGTTGGTGTTTTATTTCTGTAGGCAAGCTTGCCATCTCATAGATTAAAATGAAGAACCAGTCAGCTATTCACTGAAAAAAAGACAAACAAACAGACTCAAGGGTGAGTTAAAAAGTATTCCAGACAAAATAATAGAAACTTTCATTAACTAAAAATCTCAAAATGTAAAGCTGTTATTACTCAACATAGCCTCCATCTAGGTCTATACACTTCTGAAAGCAGGGTCTCCTTCTCTAATCCTTTTCCTGATGAATTCATGAGTTCTGATCTGTACCACGGGCAACAGTAATTTCAGCTTCACCAAATGATTCAAATTTTGCTTCTTTTAAATGTGTTCTGAGTTTGGGGAACAACAAAAAATCTGATGGGTGCAAGCTCAAGACTATGGTGTGAATAGGGTATAGCTTCCCAGTGAAATGTTTGTGGCACAGTCCTCGCCACCCTCATTGTTGTACTAATGTGCATTGTTGTGATCGGGAAAAAAATCCCTCTGCACAACTTCCCTGGCCTTTGCTCACCAATGCAGTTTTTCACCTTTCTTGAAATTTCTTCATAATAAGCTCTAGTGATTGTTCTTTAAGGAAAATCTATCAAGATCACCCCTTTGGACTCCCATATCAACAGTTGCCATAATTTTCCAAACTGATCTCTCTGCCTTGAATTCATCTTTATCTCCATTATAAAGTGTTAGTTTATGTGGGACAACATTCCTGTAGACTTGTTGCAAAGCCCCAACTGTTTGGGAAGATGTCAACCGGAGTTTGGTTAAAAATTTGAAGTTAACCTTGACCATAAAATCCTGTTTTTTCTATGGCACAAAAACGTCTCTTTTTTGGGAAGGCACCAAAAGGAGATACGTGTACTACTAAGGGAATTTGTCTTTAGCCATCCACTGATCAAAAAGACATGTGTAAACACGCCTTCCTTGGAATAAATCCACATATGTATGAGCTGGAAAACTAATTGCAGTATATTTTGACTTACACCCTTAAATGTATCCATACGGATTATGCATATGTTTATTTAAATTAATATGTTGCTTTAAAGTTCTTTTAATGTAAATAAGAAAAAAAAGTAGATGCACTATAGGAGGAAAAGGAAAGAAGGTAGAAATAATGAAAGAAAAGCATAGTGCTATCAGTATAAAATACATAAGACTTACACACTTATTATAAATATATGTACTATAAGATTTTTTAAAACCTTATATTTAAATATTGATTCATCAATTTTTCCCCTATTAATTACCTTATTCTTATTATTTATTTAGAATGAACTTTTCCTTAATATGAATGAATGGTGGAGGAAAAAGGAATCCTTGTGTCGGCATACTTTTAAATTCAAGAAAATGTTTATATGATTTGATTTGTTTTTTTCCTTAATATTGCGCTATGGAATTCAAAGAAGGCTTTTAATGTATTATTGTAAATTATTACTCTGACAGGCAGTGCAGTTCTTCCATCAGCAGCTACTGCATTCCTCTGACGGCACTATGTGAAAGGCGTTGGCAGTTCAAACCCATCAGCCTTTCCCCACGAGAAAGATGATGCTTCTGACTCAGTAACAACTCACAGTCTCAGAACCCTATATAAGATCACAATGAGTCAGAACAGACTCATGGCACTGGTTTTTGTTTTGTTTGGTGGGAATTCTTTCTTGCTTTGCGTCCCAGTTTGGAGGCTAAAATGTGCAGAGGATCATTTCCAGACCCTTCTAGGGTATAGTGCCAAATTCAGGCTTTTGGCATACGAGGGGATACCCCTAAAAAAGCAGATTTTTTCCCAAAGCAATGTATTTAAATTTTTGTACAAAACAACCTTATCACCTTCAAAGTATTCTCTATTCATTACACTTAATACATTTATGAAATCTGTGATTCCATTCTTGGAAACATTTTTCAAACTCATCTGTTTGGATGGCTGACAGCACCTCCCTCATTTTTTTTCCCTTCACCTCTTCTAGGTCATCCAACCGCTGTCCTTTCCTGCCCGTCTTCATTAACAGAAACAAAAAGAAGTTGCACGAAGCGACATCAGGTGAGTAAGGTGCATGGGGCAAGAGAGGCACGTTGCTGTTTTTGGTTTGTTTTGTTTTTTGCCAAACACTGGTGCACTGAGTGGTTGTGTGAGCAGGTGCATTGTCTTGGTGGCAAAACCAGTCCCCATTTTCCACATATCAGGCCTTTCTTTGTTGTACACTGTTATGAAATCTTTTCAGAACTTCTAAAAAGAAACCTTAATTAACATTCCGACCTGGTGGAACAAACTCCAAATGCATCACAAGTCGACATCCAAGATTTGTCATCAATCAACATTTCACCTTTTTAAAACAGAGAAAACCACTGGTACACTTGAGTTTAGTGCTGTCCTTGTAAGCTGTAGTCAACATCACAACAGTTTCTGTGGCATTTTTCCCAAGCAGGAAACAAAATTTCACAGCCACACACTGTTCTATTAAATTGGCCATCACAAAAAACAAGGTTTGAGTAAAACTGCTTTTATGAAAAAATTCATTGTGACCAGAGAGAACCTTTCTGGGCGACGTCACTGGGTGCACTCACTCAGAGAGAGTTGCTCAATGCTCACCTAGCAGGGAAAATGTGTACTATGAAAGCTCCTCTCAGCCCAGCACAATTCTGTTGTATTTTTCCGTGGGGAGGGGGTACGCTCTCATATAAAGGGACTTGTAAGACTGAATCTCTTTCATCAAAATAGAGAGCACACATGAGTGAATGCCCATCAATAGCATGTATCCTTCCAATTTGAGACATTGCAGCGTGAAAATGCATTCATCTTGCTTCCATTATGCTTCCAAAATTGCAAAGACACTGACTCAGAACCATGATAATTTTGAGCCTTGAACTAGTCAAAGACTTCAAAAAATTTTTGTTAAAAAAACATAGATCTCTTTAGTATTTAAGCCACTGTTATTTGCATATTCAGCCGATTACTGTTGAGTAAATATTTATACATTCTATTATTTATTAAAAATACATTTCTTCCACCTGTGCCAGTGAAGACACAAACTCTGTAGTTCAAGGAAATTTTAAACATGAGATGGAATATAAAATTTTAACCAAGTGGCCTAGTGAAAATGGAGCTAACATCTGCTACTACTATAAGGGGAATACTATGAAAAATGCTCTATATTCTTCTGGTTAATTTTGTTCATCTCTTGACTAATTAATTTTCTTTCTCAGCACATTTTCTGTCAACAAAAATCCATCATTGCCCAGCTATTTATTGGACAGTGACAGAATCTCAAGCCATGGTCTAGTCACTCAGGAAACAGTGGCATACAAAACAAGAAAGAGATAAAAACTACAGTCACATTAAAGAGGAAACCCTAAATAAAATGGAAAGAAATGAATGATGATCTAAGCATACACACAATATTAAAGAATAGTCATATCTGTGAAACACCTCATAACATAGATCAATCTGGAGGACATTCTGTGAGTTAAAATTAATCAAACCTAAAGGGACAAAAATGGTATGATACCACTATTACAAAACGTTTTTTTATAAAAGGTTTTAACGCTGAAAGAAACATTATTGGGTGGTCGTCCCAGGCAGGAGGGGAAGGTGGGAAGAAAATGGACTAAAGAGTTCACAAGTGTTAACTTAGATGAAAGGGAAGCCAATATACATCAAGAGGGTGGATAGGGAAAAACGATGGGTGCACAGAAAGACATTGGGAAGTTTGCAGGAGGTAAAGGCAGCAGAGGCAACTACTTCCATCGTGGTGATCTAGTAGATGCTTAGGTAGACACACAAGCTGGTCAGCTGTAGGAAGGAGACTGGGAGTGTGTGTGTGTGTGTATACATAAAACCGAGAATATTTGTATATGTGTATTTACCTTTTTGAAAATATATCTACAAATGTGGTGGAGCATACAGGAGGCAAAGTCATGCAAACCTTGTAGCCATTTCCAAATAACTTGGAGGAATGAACTGCTGGGCCCAGGGTCATCAAGACCATAGTCTCAGGGGACACCAAGGTCAATTGGAATACCACAACTCACAAAGATCAATTTTCTACATGCTACTTAGATGAGTAGCAACTGGGGTCTTAAAAGCTCATGAATTTTTAAGGTGCAGCTCTTGATCTCTCCCTGCCTGGAGGAAAGATGAGTGAAGAACATTGAAAGGCATGTGGAAAAAAAAAACAATCCAATGGATTAATGGACCACGCTAATATCAGTCTCCACAACCCTAAACCCAAATGAATTAGATGGTTCCCCTTTATCATTATCAACTGCTGAGAAAGGGATTCCTGAGTAGACTAGGCATGAAATCTGTAACAGAACTCAAAAACATAAAAGAGATCAGGCTTACTGATCTGATGGAGACCAGTGGGACCCCAGAGAATATGGCCCTTTCAGCCTGGAATTGAATTTATTCTCTTGTTAGAATAATCAACCACTTAAGATCAAAAGGGCAACATTTTTCCCAGCATAAAGTTCAAAGAATTGTGAAAGGAGTAATGGAAATAGGAAGCACAGGGAGAAAGTAGGGTCAGTTAGGGTACACTGGAGATGTTGCAGTGGATGAAGTGAAGCAAAATGAATATGAATTGTTGAATGTAAAACTGATAGTCTGCTCTGTAAATGTTCTCATAATTTACAATAAAATGCTCTTTTTAAACTCAAAAAATGCTAGTAAGCTAAGTAACTAATAAGCTAAGCAGTAAGTGTTATTTAAAAACTAAATAGGGTAAGATAAAGTACTGGCTGTGAAAAGAATTGATCTTTTATGTACTGTGTTTAGAGAAGTCCTCAAAGTTTAGGGAAGAATGGAGTGCAAGGTTATGTGGATATTTGTGGAAGAGAAAAACAATGAGCAAGACAGGGACTAGTAAAAGATGAGGTTCCATAGGACAGTTCATGTCTTAAAGCCTTTTTAAGGAATTCGACTTTTCCTCCAAAAGTGATGGGGTGTCTTTAGAAGGCTTCGAGTAGTGCAGTCACATGAGTTGGCAAAACATTTAGAAGCAGACCAGGTGGTTATTATATTATTTTTCACCATTCAGATGAGAGTGTCTTAAGATAAGGAAATAATTGAATTCTGATATGTTAAGCCTGGTGGCACAGTGGTTATGCATTGGGCTGATAACCACAAGGCTGGTGGTTTGAATCCACTGGCCACTCCATAAGCAAAAGACTTGGTTTCCTACTCCTGTAAAGAGTTCACAGTCTCAGAAACCCATCGGGGCAATTCCACCCTATCCTATAGGGTCGCTATGAGTCGGCCATTGACTTGATGACAGTGAGTTTGGTTTGGTTTGAGATGTTAAGGAACCCAAAGGATCCCTCATGCGGAAGAAGTTAAGCAGCTGACTGCTAAAGAAGAGATTAGTGGTGTGAACCCACACAGCGGCTTGCTTCTTTCCGTAAAGATGATAGCCAAGAAAACCCTCTGGGACAGTGTTACTATGTCATGGGATCACTATGAGTCACAATCCACTTGACAACACCCAACAACAAAAACCATTCTCTTCTCTGGCTAAGTTATGAGCCCGAAACCAAAACAAACTACTGACTCATCGGGGCCCACACTGCAAGATAGAACTCTGGAATTTTAAAATCCCAAACCCATTTTTTTTACTGCCATCAAATCTATGCCGATTCATAAGGAGACTGTAAGACAGGGTAGAACTGCTTCTTTCAGTTTCTGAGACTGTCACTGTTTATGGACATCAAAAGCCCCGCTTTTCTCCATTGGAGGGACTGGTGGTTTGAACTGCTGACCTTGCAGGTTGTAGCTCAGTACATAACCATCGCTCCACCGGGACTCCTTAAACCAAGTTAGCTCTTACCAATTAAGAAAGAAGGGCCGATGGCCAGATAAAGGGACATCTATAAAGATGACAGAGAATAAATGATTGGGTATCTAACAGACTACGAAAGAACTTTTCTTGTTAATGTTGTCAGTCTTTTGTGCTTTTAACTAATTGGACCAATCATTGACATAAGGTCCCTCAACTGTTTAGCATTTCTTTCTAGGGTTTGATGATATCTGAGGTGAATCATTCTCTCACCTGCATGAGATTGGGTCTGTGATAGCAATCATTTCATCGTTGGTTGTTTTCTTTTACTGAGTGAATTACTTGGAAATAAGTATTTTACCACTCCCAACCCCCAGAATGTCCTGAAATAGGTAAAAATGAAATTACAAATCTCTCTGTGCCGAAAGCCAAAATTCACTATTTTTATACAAATGATTTCTAACTGCATTTTCAGACTTACTGCAGCAAAATAAAATAAAGCCATTAAGAAAATCCAACAACAAATGCCAATAGAAAGATGCCCTAAATTTAAATAAAAATCTGATCCCATATATATGACCCAGGGAATAATTAAAACCAGAGATAAAATAGTCCTGCAAGTTGAAGTCCAGAATTAACTTACCAATCAAATCACCTTGCCCTCATGAGTTAAAGATCCAAAGAAATGAAAATCCCTAATTTATGTTTCCAATTTGCCATCTTTCCAAACTCTCATTCAGAAGGACTATTCAGGAAGGTTTCAAACTGTAAAACATTTAACAGTTTCACTCAGTGGTGTTTCTCACTGGAATAAGTGTAATTCTCTGAATTTATTAATTCAACACCAAGTCCCTGATGTGCTTTAATTTTTAAAGAGTTCAAAATGGCAATGAATTAAAATGAAGAAATGAGGACGATTAGCATGGCATAGTTACAAATTTTAGGAACAAATTTAATGCAAAACATTCAATAATGAGTAGAACAACAAAGAAAAGAATAGCAGGGATGTAACAGATGGGACTAACTTTATAAAATAACTAGACCTAGCAGACAGCTGTAAAGTATTCTACCCAACATCAGCATGCATTCTTCCCAAAAACACATGGAATCTTTTCCAGGACACAACACAAGCTAGGCCATTAAACAAACCTTGACTAATCTAAAAGTATGTAATTATATTAGAAGTTATTAATATAATTTGAGGATGAATAAATACATAGAAATTATACCACACACTCCCAAATAGCCAATGAGTCAACATTGAAATCACAAGGGAAGCAATAAGACAGCTCAATGAAACAAAAAATATTAGGATTTCAGATCAATAAGAAATTGTTAGCAACACTGACTGGGAAAAGGATAGTAAATAGAAATAGACAAATTCTCAGAAAGACACAAATTACTGAAACTGACCCAAGAAGAAATAGAAAATATGAATAGATCTATAACAGCTAAGAAAGTTTAATTCGTAATTTGAAACTTTCCACAAAGAAAAGTTTGAACCAGGTGACTTCATTGGAGAATTCTACCAAAAATTTAAAGAAGAATTATTACCAATCCTTCACAAAATCTTTTAAAAATAGAAGAGGAAATACTGGGCAACACATTGTCTTTCTCCTCAGATGACATTAGGACATCAAAAAGTCATTAAAAGACAGGAAAGAAAAGAACACTTTAGTGGTTGTGACAGACCTTATGGCTCACAAAGCCAAAAAAATTTACTGTCTCAACCTTTAGAGAAAATGTTTGTCAACCAACACTTTACAGTATCACTTTGTCCCTCAGATTATTCCCATCAGCAAATAAATGTTCTATAATATCTGCCATTAAAAAAATTTAAATCCTTCTCTGACTCTGTTAGTCTGAGTTGACTAGAAAAACAAATTCAGAGACACTCATATGTATTTGAGAGAGCTTTTTTTATCAAAGACTAATTGTATATTAAGAAAATAGCCCAGCCCAATCCACATCAAGTTCATATTAGCCCATATATCCGATAACAGTCTATAAATTCCTCTTGAGACTCACGCAACACATGCAATGATGTCAAATGTAGGAAGATTACAGGCCAGTGGATGGAAAGTCTTGTGGATCCAGTGGCAGTGGAAGCATCTCCAGGGCTCTGGCTGCCATCAGGAAGGTGAAGCAGAGAGTGTGTGTGTCCCGCCTCCAGGGAGGAAGACAGGAGTTCCCCAAATCCTCAGGAGAAGGCCATGTCCACAAGGCTGTGACCAGATTGACAGGATAGACTCCACCCCTTTATTTAAGTTGACAGGAGATTATGTAACTGCCACAAACTGCACCTTCCTACTTCAATAACTACTCTATTTCTCTGTTTCCATTTACAATCTCTTCAAAAGACTTGTATATATATCCTAGCTGTTGCTGCCTCTCTTCTCTCTTTCTTTCTTGAATCCACTAATGAGTTTAGTTTAACCATCCCAGAAAAAGTGCCCCTTTAAGGTCATCAGTAATCTGCATGATACTAAATCCACTAGTCAATTTGAAGTTTTCATCTTCATCGGCAAAATGTGATATCATTTAATCCAAGTTTATTAAGCATTCCTTTGATTCTCCTTGTAGCTTACAGGCTACTTCCACTCAGGTTCCCTTCCAGGTTCCTTCTTAGTCCTCTGACTCTGAAACTCTAGATGGCTTCAAACCTCAATCCACAGATTTCTGCTCCCCTCTATAATTAGTCATTCCATGAATCAATTCAGCAGCATGGATTTGATACCCTCAATTCTATATCTTAATGATTCCCAAAATTCTATTTCCAACTCAGATCGCTTCCTGACACAAATGAGTGGAATTCAAAATTCCATTTTTCAATGAACATTTTGAAGTTCCTTTTTTATTTAATTGACTGATCAGAATTTTGTCCAAGATTAAGTGGATTCGGTCAAGTCTCTACAGAAAATCCAAACTGAGTTTCTGTTTTCAGTAAACCAATCCTCCCATGACTATCAGTTACAAACTCTAAAAACAAAACAAACAAACAAAACCCAACGTACCTGGGGCTTTGGAGATTGCTGAATGGAAAATAGAACTGTCAACTGAGAATTCTCTATCCAGGAAAAATATGCTGCAAGGATGAACTTTAAATTAATTTTTATATAAATGAACAGTAATAAAGTTTGTCCACATTATAGCTGCACTATGGGAAATGCTAAGGAAAGCTATTCAGACATATGAGAAATGATGGCAGAGGGAAATTAGGATCTTAAGTAATAAATAAAGGAAATTAGTAATGGTGAATATTTGGGAACTATAAAGGTTTTTTTCTATTAATTTTAAATAAATATATAACTGTTTAATGCAAAAGTAATAATAATATTGCTTTATGGAGTTTGTAGTGCATTTGTATATATATTAACAACTAGAAAACAAATACTAAATATATGCTGAAATACTTATACTAAATATATGTTGAAAAGTTTCTACCATTTACATGAATTGATTTATGATTAACTGTAAATAAACTGTGATACATTAAAAGATTTATATTGTAGAGTCTAAATTTATGATAAAAAGAATCAATGCAACAAAATGTAGTTAAAGGCAATACATTAAAATGGAGTTCTAAATATTCAAATAATTACAAAGAATGCAGGGTGGTAGAACGAGAAAGAGAAATCATATCATCCATGCTTTGAGGTGTTTGGCGGATTCATTGTTCTTTAATGTAGCGCAGTGTTCCATTTGTATATGGAACACTGTATATTTGTTTATCCGTTCTTCCACTGATGGGCAGTCAGAAGGTTTCCACCTTTTTTGCTATTGTGAATAGTGCTGCTACAAACATGGATGTGCACATATCTCTCTGTGTCACAGCTCTCGTTTCTCTAGGCTATACACCAAGGAGAGGACTCGCTGGGTCATTGGGTATTGGTTACTCCTATTTTAAAACAAGTGCCCTTCCACTTTCCACTGTGTTTGCAACACTTGAAATCCCCACCAACAGTGTATGAGGGTTCTAGTCTCACTCTCACCAGCACATGGTGTTTGTTTGTGTGGGTTTTTAGCTTTGCTCTTCATGCCAGGGTGGGGTTATGACTCATTTTGATTCATATCTCTAAAATGACTAATAATCATGAACATCTACTCATACGTTTGTTGACCACCTGAATGTCTTCTGCAGTCTTCACGTCCTCTGTTTATATTTTAATTGGATTGTCATTTTCTTGTTGAGAGCTGGACATTTTAAATACATTTTAGAGATTAGTCCTTTCCAATATGTGATTGGCAAGTATTTTTCCAGTCTGCGGGTTCTACTTTTACTCTTTATATAAGATCTTTTGATGCACATAAGTGTCTACTGTTTCCGGAGATCCCAGGTATCTAGTTTGCATCCTGGTGTTTGTGTGTTCTAAGTATGTTATGCAGTACATTGATGCCATGTATCAAGGACTATAAGTTTGTCCTTATTTTTAAATTGATGATCCTAATAGTTCTCGGTGAACTGATCACAAAAGGACAAATCTTGTGTGAGATTGATATTGAAAAATGTCAAGAAAGTTTTATACACTAAAAGAAACATCCTTTGATAGTTTCTAGGGCTAAGAGGGAAAAGGAGAGGAAGTAACTAGCCAGCAAGTTGGATGAAATGGGAGGCAATATACAACAAGAAGGAAGTCGGCCAAAATGATAGCAGCAAAGGAAGACTCTGGGAGATTTGCAAAGACTTAAAGGCAACAGAAATAAATCCTGTTATATACAGAATCATGCAATCACAGTGAACTAGAAACAGATGGATATATAGACACGACACACAGACTGAGTAATCAAAGGTAGATATTAATGGAAGACAACGGATGGTATTTATAGAAATTACTACTCCTTTCAGCTTGCTTCTTCACTGAAAGTGCATGTATTCAATACTGGAAAAAAGAGAGGACAATGCAAAACAATGCCTTAAAAAATCATTTTGTTGGGGGTTCGTACAACTCTTATCACAATTCAACCATCCATCCATTGTGTCAAGCACTTTTGTACATTTGTTGCCATCATCATTCTCAAAACATTTGCTTTCTACTTGAGCCCTTGATATCAGCTCATCATTTCCCCCCTTCCTCCCCGCTCCCCCTCTCTCATCAAGCCTTGATAATTTATAAATTATTATTTTGTCATATCTTACACTGTCCAACATCTCCCCTCACCCACTTTTCTGTTGTCCATCCCCCAGGGAGGAGTTTCTATGTAGATCCTTGTAATTGGTTCCCTCTTTCTACCCCACCTTCCCCTCTACCCTCCTGGTATCACCACTCTCAGCAATGGTCGAGAAGGGATCATCTGTCTTGGATTCCCTGTGTTTCCAGTTCCTATCTGTGCAATGTACATCCTCTGGTCTAGCCAGATTTGTAAGGTAGAATTGGGATCATGATAGTCGGGGGAGGAAATGTTTAAGAACTAGAGGAAAGTTGTATGTTTCATCATTGCTACCCTGCACCCTGACTGGCTGGTCTCCTCACTGCGACCCTTCTGCAAGGGGGTGTCCAGTTGCCTACAGATGGGCTTTGGGTCTCCACTCTGAACTCACCCTCATTTACAATATGATTTTTGTTCCTTGATGCCTGATACCTGATTACTTCGACACCTCGTGGTCACCCAGGCTGGTGTGCTTCTTCCATGTGGGCTTTGTTGCTTCTGAGCTAGATGGCCATTTC
>NW_022103952.1:428611-449484 GCF_000313985.2 Echinops telfairi
ATGGCATAAGTGAACCTAACCCTTCTTTTTCCTAAATTTGCATAACATAAGAGGGCAAAGAAACCAGTTCAGCAATTCCTTTCCTAGCCAATTGATTACAACATAAAATACCTGATATGTAAGCATGTTTGGTTTACTAGAGAAACATTTGTAGCTATAAAATGACTATATTTCACCAGTCTAAGATTTAAACAGCATTTTATTTGGGTGAATGAACACTTCTTTGATAGCCAAAATTACATTACAGAAGGCGCTGGAAACTACAGAGATTATGAATGTTATAGCAGTGAGGATAGAGAGGTTTGAGAGTACATTGACAGTTGCTCTCCAGCCTTTCCCTCTTCTCTCCCCTTCAAAATTTTGAAGTAATTGCAAAACATGATTAAAGTAGGAATGGCATTGGTAGAAATAAAAAACAATTTAAAGGCAAGAATCTGAAAATAGCAACTCACCTGCATTCTGGGAACTTAAAATGCTTTTACTGTGGTACGAATTTTTTTTTCCTCTACAAGTCATGAATAGCCCGTAATTTCTAAGAAAACACATTTAGCAACAACAAAAAAAAGGAATCATAAGTAACTGATGTTAGATTTATTCTTGATACCAAGGAGGTGATCTGGAACAAAAAAGAAGCCACGAAAATATCTTAGTACTTGAATTTAATGGTCAAAAGAACCTAGGAACCAGATTTATAAGCTTGGGGAAGTTACTTAAAGTCTCTGAACCTCTGTTTTTTTATTTGTATAAAGAGATAATATTAAAACCTCTTTCAAAGGCTTATTAGAAGGATGAGTGTTTTTTATATTTCTCAAGAACAGTACATGTTAGAAAAAAATAGATTATAGAGGAATGTGGCGATCCTAAAGAAAGGGTCCTGCCAAAAGAATCTGGAGCCATTATTGTCCCAGCGAGGTCATAGTAAAAGAACTATGGATAGGAGGGCAGAGTACGAGGGAGGTGTGAATAAGTACTCCCGATAACTCCTCCAGCATTACCTCAGTAAACAACATGCCCAGACTGAGATTTCAGAACTCTGGGCATCAGGTCAAGAGAATCCAGGAGAGTCCAGAAGCAGGGAAGAGGAGAGGCTGAGAATGCACAGAAGCTGGGGAACCTCGCTTATGTCAGTGTCTGAAATCAGCTCAACTCCGCCCCAGTCCCCAGCCCAACATATGTGTACTCAATCCAACAGATCTACCATCCAGATCTCCCAAATCAACCCCGAATGAAAACCTTCGGATGAGATGCTTTCTCCTGGTTCTCAGGTGATGCCATCAGGTCCGCTGCTGTTGGGTGGATTCTGACTCTTAGCAACTGTATAGGGCAGAATGAACCTGCCTGTGGGGTTTCCAGGGTTGTGACAGGCTGCTGCATCTTTCTACAGCTGAGGGGCTGGTGGATAGTAGCCCTGGCTTTTTGTTTAGCTGAGAAGTGTTTGGTTACTATGCCACTAGGGTACCCAATCAGAAACATGTCCTACCCAAATCAGAATACAACATTTAACTCAAACATACATAAGTAAATAAAAAGAACAAAATGGCCCAAGTTCAACAACAACAAAAAGTAAAAGCAAAACATGAAGAAAAGGAATTTTCTTCCAGTGAGGCCAGAACACATGGGAAGAATTGAAGACTTCTAGACTATAGTATTAATATGTTTAAGGCGCAAAAATCACACAAAAAGCAAACTAGCCAAGATCAGTAAACGAATGGAGAAACAAAATGAGAAGCTCAACAATAAGTTGAAAACAAAGCAAACAAACAATGAGAACCTCTAAAACTGAAGAATAAAGCAACTGAATTAGAAAAACACAGGAGAAACACCAAACAGGGTTAAGCAAACAGAAGATAGAATAAATGCACAAGAATACAAAACAACTGAACTCAAGACTCAAGAGAAAAGAACAAGAAAGTGAATAAATCCAAGTAGAAATACTAGACTCAATTAAGAAATCTAACATCAGAATCCCAGAATATCAGGACAAAATTAAGGGTATAGAAATAATTTCCTCAACAGAATTTCCCAGACCTGATCACTGAACCACCTGCAAAGACTGGAAGCCATATGATTCCCAACTAGAAGAAATAAAGAAACAAATCAACCCCATGCTATATCCTAAAAGGGAAAAGAAAAGAAAAAAGAATAAACCTGAAAACCAAAGAGAAGAAGATTCTGGAAGCAGCAAGAGAAAAGGCAATATAACATCCTAGGGCCTTTCATAAAAATTAATACAAATTTCTCTGCAGAAACTCTAGAGGTCAGAAGACAATCGAATAGCATATGTAAAATACTGAACAAAAACAATTACCAACCAATAATCCCTTACCCTGCAAATTTTTCATTTAAAAATGACAGGGAAATCAAGACATTCCCAAACAACTAGAAGCCATGGGAATTTGCCAAAACCACACCAGCTTTTCAAGTCTTACTAAAATGTCTACTCAAATGGAAAGTCAAGAATATTAAGTAAATAGCCATAACCATCTCTATACACAAGAAAAAAATAAATAAGACACTGGTCTAAAAAACCTGCAATAACATAGACCAAATATATATTGTAATCTTTTCAGGGAGTAACCCCAATAAACTAATCCCACAAATGATGCAGCAATGAGGATATGCAAAGGAAACTTATTGAATATAGGTTGTGTATTGGTGCTCATGGGAACACATCAACAGAAACCAGAGGAGGAGGAGGATTTCAGGAATTAATTCATTTTGTCAAAGTTGTATTTAACTGTTGTTCATATATCAAAATGGTATGTCACTTAATGTAATGCATGTGGTAACCACCAAGATATGACCTAGAAAAACAAATTTAAAAGAAAAGGAAGAACGCAAAAATGCTCATCCCAAGAAAGCAGCCAAGTACAAACAAAACCAGAAAAATCAGAATAAAAAACCCCAAAGATAATAGGAGATACAAAACAAACAGTAGAATGACTGAGATGAACACCACATTTTCAATCATAACCTTGAATGTGAAGCTCTAAATGCGCCATGCAAAAGGCAAAATTACCTCTCGGGGAAATCTGGAAAAAGAGGATGTCACTTACAGCATTGTTTATGAGAGTGAAAAGAAGAGTCGTTTATAACACAGACATGATTCATCTATGACATTTTAATTAAATGTCATAAATTAGTGGCAAAATAGATTTTTAAAATCATGATGCATTCTTTTTTTGCTTACAACTAACACATTTTGACATGAGGGTACAAACAGACTGAAAAGAAAAGCAACTGAAACCCCAACAACAAAGAGCGGAAGAATTCGACAGTGCCTGAAGAGCGGAAGAATTCGACTAACCATTCTGCTAGTGGCCACAACAGATGGCCCTGAATAGAGTGGGAGAAAAATGTGGGGCAGACTTCAAATTCTTTGAAAAGAAAGAATCAAGTAGCCACACACTCTTGGAACAGAGAATTCCCTGAGACCATCCTCCTGAGACACTCTTTGAACCTAGAACCAAACTTTTATATATTTACCTTTTACCTTTTAGATAAATTTCCTATTTACCCTTTAGATAAATAGCTGAGAGGCACACAAACTAAAGGATATTGCCCTCAGATCAGCGCTCATTAAAACCATTGGTATGAGACCAAAGCCAAAGATAAGAGGATAAAAGGAGAGGGCAGGAAAGGGACCAAACAAGGTGGAAAATGCTCAAAGGAAAAACCAACTTGCTGTGTTAACTTCCACCGAAAGCTCAATAAAATGGTTTTTAAAAAGAACTAACGATAGAAAAACTCTCAATTATAGATTTCTTTTCTTTTTGGTTTTAGTTTTTGCTACAAGGTCATTTCAGTTGCAACCCCATCAGCCACCAAGTACATGCAGGTTTTCCAAAATATCTCATGCTAGACAAAATGATAGGAAAGATTTGCCTTTTTTTTTTTTTAAGATTTGTCTTTTCTAAGTCAGCATTTCACACTTTGCAACTGAACATTTTGAGCTCCATGTTGCATAACCTTAGACATAAGTGTGTTCTGTTTTCTGTTCATCAAAATGCCAATGGCACAGTTATTACTGTATGATCTTTACTATGCAGCCCGATTAGATTTACAGTGAAACAATTTATTTGATCCTATTAGGAGTTAAACTATTACAGAGGCCCATTAACTCTTTCAGGAGGTTGTGGAATCAGTGGGGAAATCTCTAATTGCTACCATGGCACAGGTGATTACTGCGGGTACCAAATTATGCATGGCAGCAGCAATTTACTAAAAGACCTGTGATTTCTTAGTGGTTAAAAGCTTTAATGTGCCTCCAGTGCCTAAGTCATTACCAACGAGTGATTTAGGCACAAGGAGAACCTAACAAAAATGTAGAAGTGTGTGGGCATTAAAAATAATAATGTGTCCTCACAAATTGCTTGAAGTTGACTTCGTTTTAGATGGATTTTTTCCCGCCAGCTATTGTATGTCACCAAAGATACAAAGCAACTGAGAAGCCTCAACACAAAATGTGATGAGAATAATTAGATATAAACTGAACCTCATTTTCCTTACATGTTTACACCTTCTTTGTATTTATAAAATCTTCACCTTTTAAAGAATTTGAAATAATACCACAACTTCTATATCATTGGCTTTTCAAGCTGTCTCCTCGGCTCCTTTGGGAAATATTTGAAATGGAGCCTCCGTGTACTTCTGGGCTGTGAAATTTGTGATGTATGCCTATTGTATTGTATTTTTAAAAGGCATTTGCTGTCAAGATAACTTTAAATGACATTTTAAAATATATAATTATTTACTTCCTTAAAACAACTCTTTGCATATACAAAATCTCTCCTTTTAGTCTCAATTGCAATGTGCAATTTTTTTATTGTGACATAGAGTACTAACCATGTACTATTCCAATAGCATTTTCTATGTCAACATTTTCAATTTCAATGAATCTCAAAACTCACTGCCATTAAGTCTATTCCAATTCATAGCAACCCTATAGAATATGATAAAACTGCCTCTATGGATTTCCAAGACTTTAAATCTTTTTTTTGTAATTTTTTTATTGTGATGTATGTATAGATTTACAGAGATCATGAGTTATACATTTAACAATGTTTACCCATTTTGCTTCAACTCATCAGTTGTAACCCTGTCAAGTGCTTGTCCCACTTTATCCCAGTTTTTCCTGTTTTCATTCCTCCTTGGGAGTAGAAAGCCTCATGTTTCTCCCACAGGCAAGCTCATGGTCTTAAACAGATGACCTTGAGGTTAGAAGTCAAATGTTCATATTCTTCATGTTGGGTGCATTGCAGTCAGTTCTGATTCATAGCGACCCTATGTAGAGCAGTCGAAAACACTCCCTGGTTGTGTGCCATCCTCACAATTATGTGTGAGCCCATTGTTGCAGCTCATCTCAGAGAGGGTCTTCCTCTTTCCCCCTGCCCCTCCACTTCACTGAGTGTGAGTGCATACTAACTATTTAATTAAAAGGTCAAAAATTAATCATTTCTGTTATAAAATATTCTACTTTCATTCTCCTAATGCTGTAAGTAACATCCACCCCCCAGCATCATTGAGAGGTAATTTAGACAAGGTAAAACACATTCATAATAATTGAACAGTTTGATGACTTTGAGCAGTTGTTTGTATTTGTATAACCATTGACACAAACATGCTATAAAACAAACAAAAATCAAAACAACACTGCCATGAAGTTGATTCCAACTCATAGCGACCCAATAGGATCAGGTCGAACTGCCTCTATGAGTTTCCAAGACTGTAAATTTTACAGGAGTAGAAAGACTTATGTTTCTCCCATGGAACGGCTGATGGTTTTGAACTGCTGATTTTGCAAGTAGCAGCCCAATGTGTAACCCACTACTCCACCAAAGCTCCTATTCCAATGAATGTAAGGAAAAGACAGTTCAACCTCAGCTTTCTCCTGTCATGTGGCTAGTGGGATTGAACTGCTGATTTTGTTTTGCTAGAAGCCCACATTTAGCCCACTTTCCCAACTTTTAAATGAAGACAAAAGGTTTCCCCGTGACTTTTTGCATCCAGTTTCCTCCTTGATGATTTCTTCTGCTTTCTGTCACTCTAGTTGTGCCTTTTTAGAATTTCATATATCCGGAGTGACATATTATGTAGTATTCGGTGTTTGATTATTGAACTTAGCATAATATTTTTGAGGCCCATCCATGGGATTCAGTATGGCGCCATATTGTTATTTTGTTGTTGTTGTTGAGTATGGGTATGCCAACAATGAGTTTATTTATTCACCATTTGTGAGATTCTTGTTCTTTCCATGTGTTTGTGCTTTTCCCACCATTTGAGGGGCAATATAGATTGCATGCATGCCTTGAAGTTGGTATCTGTTTTTATTTATTTTGAGTAAGTACCTGGGAGTGGTGTTTCTGCCTCATAAGGTAAGTGCATGTTTAACATTGATATTCAACTGAAAAAATGTTTATGTTTTTCAAAATAGTAATACCATTTCATATCTTGGCCCCCACTCTCTCCGAAAGTCAGTGCTTCTTTCTGTTGTGCATATGGTCACCATGGTTTGGAACACACTCCATGGTACCTAACGACAACCACCAGCAGCAATGTAGAAGAAACACAGTGGTTCTGTATCCTTGTCATTAACATAGAGTGGTCTTTTCGGTTTGAGGGATTTCAGCCATTCTAGTGCAGGACATTGTAGTTTTAATTTGGATTTCCCTAAAGTGAGCATCTTTTTTTGTGTGATTAGTAGCCCTGCGCATGTCTTCTTTTTTTAATACCTGTTCTTTCCTAATGCCCATTATTTTTACTTCATTTTTCTTAATATTGACTTGAATATATTCCTCATATATTCTGGAGACAAAACTTTTGTCAACTCTATGGCTTGAAAATATTTTCTCCCGTCAGTGACTGGCAATTGCATTTTCATAGTAATGTCTACCAAAGAATAAGGATCGGTTCTGTCTCTGTTTTCTCTCATGTGTCATATGGTTTTATGTTAAAGAAATCCTGCCTTAAGGAATGTGACCAAGATTTGAGTCTATGTGTCTTTTATAAATTCTCATGCCTTTATCATACAGATTGGTCTGTGATCCATTTTAAGTTAAATTTTGTGCATGACATTAAATGTCAAAATGAATTTTCTTGCTAGCATGCAGTCACATGTCCAGTTGGCTTAGTAATATTGGTAAGAATGTCCTTTCCCCCTGGCTGACCTTGACACACCTATGTTGGAAATCAATGTGTTTATTTGGGGAATCTCATGATTGTTTCATTGATTTAGAAGTCTTCTCTTATGCGAATACCACACTGACGTAGTTATTTGAACATCCCAGAAAGTCTGGGATCAGATAATGCAAGTGCCCCAACCTTTTGCTTTTTGTTTTTTAAGTGTAAGCAGAATCTTTTTTTTCTCCAACCTATTCTTATTAATTGGATGGAGATTTATTTACAGGAACTATCATCAATTTCACATTCAACAAATCATACTGATTTGGCTTCATCTCATTCATTGCATCCCCCTCAAGGTAACATCATTTGTTTATCCCACTTCCTTCCTGTGTATTCTGTTTTCATTCCCTCTTCTTTACTAACCTGCTGAACTCTCTCCTTGCACAAATGCTTCCCTTTTGAGCTCAAAGTGCTGATTATTCTAAGCCATTCACACCTCACTAGTGCTATAATTCTCCTTATAAAAACGCACTACCATTGAGTTGATTCTAACTCACAGCAACTTTATATAGGGTTTGTAAATCTTTACAAGAGTAAGCATCCTTCTCTTTCTTCAGTGGAGCAACTATACATTTGAACCTCCGGCCTTTTAGTAATACAATGCTTACTGCACAGTGATATCAGGGCTCCTTTGTTCATTGCATACAAATATGCTGTGAAAAAATTTGTATAGTGTGCTGTGCTTACAAATTTCCCAATGATTCCATTCTTTAACTCTCTGTAGTTCTCACATTTTCCTCTTAGCTTTACTGCTCTTCCTTTGGCGCCATTGTTAGGGTATTTTATGCAAATAAAGAATGCACAATGCCAAATGCTTTAACGCACCAACACCAGCACTATATGTTGTCTGAGGGAGAGCAGTGCTTAGACCTTGTACAGGTTTGTACAAGTCAGTTTTTTGGTTCAACTATTGAGCAAAGTTTCAGATTTTTAGTTTGACTCTTGAGCAAAGTTACGAACACCTGGCAGATTTTTTTTTCTCAAAATTTGCTGTTGTAGTAGTGAAATGTTTGAATAGCTTGGAGCTATTTAACAACTGATGTATCATTGTATTATTACATTTTTACCTAACTACATTTGTAATGTAGTTACCTAAGTACAATCATAATTCACTTTTAGATGCTGTCTGTTAGCAAGGCTATCCGTGGACTGCTTCCACGGACATTGATTGTTGATTCAAGTAGTGTGAGGTGGTTCGGTGGCCCAGTTATGAGGATTTTTGTTTTCTTTACTTTAAGGTAAAATCCTTACTGTTTTCTGTAGTCTTTGACCTTTATCAGGAAGTGCTTCAAATTGCCTTCATTTAGGGCAAGCAAGATGTGTTATGTGCATATACCAAAATGTCAACATCACACTCACCACTACTGAGTTGATGCTGACTCATAGCTAGCCTATAAAACAGAGTAAACTGGGCCCTGTGGGTTTCTGAGACTGTAATTCTTTACGTTAGTAGAGAACCCCATATTTCTGTCAAGGAGCAGCTAGGGGTTTTGAACCGTTGACCTTTCAGTTAACAACCCAATTCATAAACACTACACCACCAGGCCTCCCTATTACATCTTTAAAAACAAACAAACAAAAACCACTGTCATTGAGTCAGTGCCAACTCATAATGACTGTATTAGGACAGGGTAGAACTTAGCTTGTGCGTTTCAGAGACTGCCTTTCTCCCTGGGATCAGCTGGTGATCTACAAGTACTGATTTCCAGGGCTTCTTTTTAGAAGATTATTAATGGTCGTTCTTCATTCTTCATACCATGTTCTTTTTCATCTAGTCGAGCTTCTAGGATTATTTATACAGGGTACAGATTGAATAAATGTGATGAAAGGATCTAACCCTGGCACACACACCTCTTTCAATTTTAAGCCATGAAGCGATTCTTGCTCTGTTGAAATGCCTACTTCCTGATTCATGTAAAAGTTCCATATAAGCACAATTTAATCCCAGAGCATACGTCTTAAGTTTTTCCAGTAAAAATCAAGAAGGGGACAAAATGCTCACAACCACCACTACTATTATTAGAGTGCATTAAACAATACATTTTGCATGTGAATCGTTAGAGATAGAAGCGTATTTCAGATGGCAGATGATGAGAATGTGTACTTGTAATCCCAGAAGAATAAACTGGAAAATTATGAGCTATCATAAATTATTGGGATATGGAATTAGTACTTCTCAATAGACTTCTTACACACAAACAAAGCCCATTTAAAAAAAATCGAAGCAGACTATATTGATTTACAATAGTAAGAGCAAAAGAAAATACATCTAGAAGTAAACCTAAAATGAAAAGTATAGGTTTTCGGAAGGATTCCAGTGGAGTTGAACAACTGGAAGAATATACTACCTGTTAGCTAGGAAGATCAAAGATATACATTTCCATTAAAGTTTATTTATAAATTATAAAATTTACAAAGTTTTATCACAAGTACCAACAAGTCTGTGTTGGTGGTGTTTGGTTTTGGCATTGTATTTGTGCTACAAAGAAGCAAACAGTGTTGTAAATGGATAGAAGAGAAATAGGCAGAAGCAGAGAGGAAAGCATTGTAAAAGAAAATCAATAAAAATTAACACTACATGGTATTTAAATGAAAATATACCACAAAGCCGTTACAATCAAAAGCATGTTTTTGTGTAAAACAGAGAAAACAGTGGACAAGGATGGGACGTTCAGAAATAAACTACATTAATATGGGAATTGGGAGCTTTGATGGTGGATTGGTGGATTGACGAGGTTGTATACTCCCTTAAAGAGTTACAGTCTTAGGAAAACCCACAGGGACAGTTCAACTCGGCCCTATGGGGTCACTATGAGTCAGAATCAACTAGATGGCAATGAGTTAAGGTGGAGACAAGCTTATGATAAAAGCGACGTTAAAAAATCAGTAAGTAGAAGTGAATTTTAAAAATAAATCCTGTTTGGACAAGTTAAAGACCGTTGGGGAGGGGGAGGGAGATAATTTAGGGTCTCTCTCTCACATTATAAAACCAAACCAAACTCACTGGCATTGAGTCAGTACTCATAGCGACGCTATAGGGCCAAGTAGAGTACCCAAGTTTTTGAGACTGCCACTCCTTACTGGGGTAGAAAGCCCTGACTTTCTCCAGTGTTTGCCTAGGGGTTTCAAACTGCTGGCTTTGCAGTTAGTGGTACAATGAGGAGCCACTGCGCAACCATGGCTCACATTATACTTCAGGATAAACACCCGATTAGAATAAAGATTTAAATGGAAAAAAAAGAAGAAGAAGAAGAAGAGAAAGAGCAGAAATGACAGAAGTAAACCTGAGTGTCAAACAATTCTATGGACCTGTTTTCTCTTCTTAAAAGACCAAAAGGAAAAAAAGTCAACAATAGATTGTGGGAAATATATAGGATATTTTGTTAATTCTGTAACATAAAAAATTAATTTTTCCCATAAAATTGTGTTGGTACTCTGCAAGTGCCTCTATTGGAATCAACTCCAAATTAATTATAAACTCTGGAGAGAAAGGAAAAGGGTAAAGTCCATCTGAAATTAGCGATGGAGTTATTCACCAAAGTGTCCACAGGAAATTGACCAGGGGATTTCTGCCTTAATTACACCGAGGGACTGCACTCGCTCTCGGCTCCCTGAGAGATTGCCAGATTTAACAAATAAAATACAGGATGCATGTGATATTCCAGTTTCAGGAAAACAAGGTTTTTGTTTGTTTTCTTTATTACATGTCCCATGAAATATTAGGGACCTGGTTGTACGAAAATAAAGAGACCTGGTTGCGTAGTGGTTGTGCCTTGGGCTACTAATGACAATGTCTACAGTTGAAAACGGCCAAGCGGCTCTATGGGAGAAAGATGGGGCTCTCTACTCATAAATAGATTCAGCCTCAGAAACTCATGGGGGCAGATCTACCCTGTCCTACGGGCTCATTATAAGTAATCATCAATTTGATGGCAGTGAGTTGGTTTGGTACTAATATTCCTCATTATTTATCTATCCAGTTATACCGTAATGACCTCAGTATTGTGCATTTTATTTGGCAACTATATAGGAATTCTGGAGGAGACCTGGGGACGCCCTGGTGGCAGAGTGGGTGACCTGTTGGACTACTTGCCGCAAGGTCTGTAGTTCAAAACCCTTAGCCACTCCACAGGAGAAAGACGAGGCTTTCTATCCCATAAAGAGTTACAGTGTCAGACACCCACACGGGCTCTTCCATCCTATCGACTCCATAGAAGTGAGAACATATGAAAAACAAACTCACATCGACGCCACAGGATGGGGTAGAACTGCCCCCGTTTTCCCACACTACAAACTTTACAGGAGTAGAAAGCCTTTCTTTTGCAGAGTAGCGGGGAGTTTCGAACTACTGATCTTGAAACGCTTAATGCACCGCACCACCAAAGCATCTGGGATTCTATCCGTTAGGGTTCTCAAGGTCTCCTTTATGCGGTTTGATTTGCAGAAAGCATTTCTATCTCTCCGTCTCAAAAAATGACCATTTCCACATTTCCAGGTACTTTCGGTTTCCTTTCATGGCTTTTACCCGCCCCACATAATACTCTGTACAATCAAGCAGAGCAATGAGAAGGAGCATGTTTGCTGATGGTTCTCTGGGAAGAATGTTTCCCAAAGTGCAGTGCGCCCGTCTTCAGAGGGGCAGAACACATGGCTGTCCATTAGTGTATGAGGGTCCCCGGGGGGACACCTGGCCTGGGACAGTGGGCGTGGGAGCGCGGGTCCCACAAAACCAGAAACGGGGCTTAGCCTTTGAACCTCGTGCATTCCCGTTCTTGAACCGAACATCCCGGGCCCCCGTGCTTCCAGTGAACTTCTAGGGCTCCCGTAAAATACTTCCATTAAATATCGGGGCTCCCGTACTTCCATTGAACATCGGGGGCTCGCGTTCTTCCATTGATCATTGGGGATCCCATACTTCCATTGAACATCTGGGGCTCCCATAGTTCCATTGAACATCTTGGGGCTCCTATATTTCCATTGAACATCTGGGGGCTCCCATACTTCCATTGAACATCTGAGGGCTCCCGTACCTCCATTGAACATCCTAGGCTCCTGTACTTCCATTGAACATCTGAGGCTCCAGGAGTTTCAAAAGGTTTGTCTCATTACGCTCCTTCCCTTTAGCCTAGTGTATTGCCATCTTTGTATCTACGTGTGTCTCTAACGATGTGTTGTGTTGGCATCTCTGTGTCTCCGTGTGTCTCTGACGATTTTTCCACTGACCCGCCCGCAGACTGTCTCACCATGTCCGGAGCAGAAGGCCATTTCGCTGACCAAGCTGAATTGCTTGCAAGCCTGCCCAGCAGCCCAGAAGAGATGTCTGGAGCGGAGGCAGCGAGCGCAGGGTCCCCAGAGGGGGAACCTGGGGTCCAAGATCGGTGCCCACCCGACCACACCTACGCCGAGAGTCAAGGTTTGGATCCTGTAGCCTCCAGAGACGAACGCAACGTGGAAAGCCTAGAGGGCCTTGAGAACTTATTGCTGAATCATAGACACCATTCAGATGGGCCTGAGGAGGAAGGGGAGGAAGGGCACGGGGAGGAGGAGGAGGATGAAGCTGAAGGTCTGGCTGAGGCACGTTTTCAGTGCCATGAGACCGACCAGATCCAGTATTTATCTGATCAGGATCGGGCCCTGGAGGAGTGGGTGGCCTCCGAAACATCCCCACTGCCCCGACCTCGCTGGCAAGTGCTCACTGCCCTCCGTGATCGCCAGCTGGGTTCGAGACCCCGCTTTGTCTCTGAGGCCTGCGGGGCGAGAGCCTTTGTGCAGCGCTTCAAACTGCAGCATGAGCTTGAGGGTCACTTGGGGTGTGTCAATTCCGTGCACTTTAACCGGCGTGGCACCTGGCTGGCCAGTACCAGTGATGACCTGAAGGTGCTGGTGTGGGATTGGGCACGTGGGAAGCAGGTACTGAACTATCGCAGTGGCCACAGAACCAATGTCTTTCAGGCCAAGTTCCTCCCCAATTCTGCTGACTCTGTTGTAGCCACGTGTGGCAGTGATGGGCAAGTACGTATCGCGGAGCTGGCCTCCATGCCCCATTACAAGATTACCAGGCGTGTGGCCCAGCACAAGGCAGCCGCCCACAAGTTGGCCCTGGAGCCAGACTCCCCCTATAAGTTCCTGAGTTCCGGTGAAGATGGCATGGTCTTCGCCATTGATCTCAGATTACACCAACCGGCCTCACCAGTGGTGGTTGTCAGAGACAGGGAGAGCAAAGTAGGGCTGTACAGCATTTCTGTGAACCCTGCCGATGTCAATCAGTTCGCAGTGACTGGAAGAGATCAGTTTGTTAGGATTTATGACCAGAGAAAGATTAACCCGATTGTGAACAATGGTGTCCTCAAGAAATTTTGCCCCCATCATTTGCTCGACAATCAAAAAATAAGTGTCACTTGCGTGGTGTATAGCCATGATGGCACAGAGCTCCTTGCTACTTACAACGATGATGATATTTACCTCTTTAATTCCTCTGATGAGGAAGGAGCCCAGTATGTTAAGAGATACAAGGGCCACAGGAATAGTGCCACCGTGAAGGGGGTCAATTTCTATGGCCCCCGAAGTGAGTTTATAATAAGTGGTAGTGATTGTGGGCACATCTTTTTCTGGGAGAAATCATCCTGCCAGATAGTCCAGTTCCTGGAAGCAGACAGGGGAAGGTCAGTTAATTGCCTTGAGCGCCATCCTTACCTACCTGTGCTAGCGTCCAGTGGCCTAGATCATGAAGTCAAGGTCTGGGCCCCCACAGGAGAAGGTCCCAGTGATTTTAGCGGATTAAAAACCGTGATTAAGAAGAACAAGCTGGAACGAGATGATGACAGCTTGAATGAACACAGAATGTTTGATAGCCACATGCTTTGGTTCCTCGTGAGCCACCTGTCACAGAGAAGGCGTTCCTGGGAAAATTCTCAAGTTGGAGGCCAGGCTGAAGAAACCAGAGATTCGTCCAGCACCTCAGACTCATCCGAAGAAGAGGGGAGCCAAGACCGTGTGCAGTGCATAGCTGCTTGAAGACAGTACACTCTCCCCGTACAACTCCAGAGAGTTGATTTCGAAATTCCACTTGACTAATAGAAAGTTGCCTTTTGTTTTCTATCCATTTTCTAAAAGTTAAAGACCATCTCTTCCCTTTCCTCACATTCTTCCTCCTTTATTCCTTTCCGTTCACTTGATTTCTTTACTCCTAATGTAGTATAAGCAGTTGATAGGCCTTTTTTCCATTGCCCGTTCTCTTATGGTTGATGAATAAAATTTCATAGTTGTGACGAACAATGTAAAACTTCATTGGCCCCGCTTTTCCGACCTGCTGGAATCCATTAGTTTATAAATTTAAATTAAACTGTTGACTTTAATGCTCAAGTTCCTTTGTGGAACCAAGAATTGCAGAAATATGTTTATACTGTAGAAGTAAAACATGGTTTTGTTTCTTGAATACTTGCACTTTTCCATAAACACCGAACACACACCCACAGACAGTCTCAAACACTCACCAAAATAAAGGGAGTAAATAGTTTCCTTAACTAGATAACTCATTCTCCTGAGCGAAATAGTTGAGAAGCTTTATGTTTGGGGAAGTTTTCATATGTTTCGATATGTTAATATTGCTTACTCTGAATATATTGATGGGTAATTAGAAGCTAAAATTGATGTAATAGCCTTGTTTACACTTTCAATATTCATAATACTTTATTACCGAAAACTTATGTAGGATTACTTTCCAGAAAGTGCCCTTCAGAAGACCATCTCCTAAAAGTATTCCTTTTGTTTGAAAATGTATAATTGGATTAACTTGGAAAATAATTTACTGTGAAAATATGGAGTTCATTATGTTCAGATAAAGCTGTTTGCTATCTTTGAAAGAAAAAGAAACTTCCACTAGACATCCATGTATAGTTTAAAAGTTCTTTAACCCTTTTATGTTGTTAAATCGGTTTTAAAACTGTTTATCTATTAGGCCCATTTTATGTAAAATGCTGGATACTGGATATCTCAAGCGTTGTTCAATAATAATCATGTTTTACCTTGATCTTGGTGTTCGTGTCATTGAATATGGAAGCTGATCTTTCCTCAACACACCAGACACACCTTTCTTTCCAGAGAATTTATTGGGAAAGAGGATGTCAAACCTCTTACTGCTTGACAAAGACTTCTATATGATAATATATGAAATAGGTTCTATGTCAGGTCCCTTGGGAGTGGCTGGGGAACTTTTCATAAGAAGATTAGACAGGCATTGGGATGGAGCAGATCCTATCCCAAGTTCTTACTCACTGAGAACCTACTCCCTGGGAGCCTCGAGTATTCCCTACCCTGGGGGCCGAACATTGGGTTGGAACAAAACCTCCTGAGAAGATAAACTAGAATTCCACACAACCGAGCAGTTCCATGAAGAAATCACGAAGAACCATCATTTGGGATTTCTGCTAACACTTGGGTGGGAGGGAACAATAGCAGGTGCATATTAATTACTCATTTCTCTCTCACTTGTTGCTGGGAAGGGGGCTGGCCTCTGGTGGGTGTGTTCTGTGTCAGTGTAGCTAATAAGCAAGACTTCAGAGTTCCTGAGAGGTTCAGAAATTTCTTGGTCAACGGGAGAGCTGGAAGACAGGTCAGCGTAGTAGATATTGGGACAGTTGTTACAGTTGCATCTCCTGCAAAACTGCTGCTTAGACACTGGCTCACCTTGGTTGTGTGAGCTGCAGCAGGGCCCCCCAATTACACAGCTACTCCCCATACTCCTATGGTAACAAGACTTGTAAGCATACCCTCATAGTAGTTTGATTTCTAATCACAGAAATATATTCAACCTTTTTAAAAAAAATAGGAGCCCTGGTGGCATAGTGGTTAGATGTTGTGCTACTAACTGCAATGTCAGCAATTGGAAACCACCAGCCCTTCTGGGGAAGTAAAAGGAGGCTGTCTATTCCCGTCTCCCTTCAAGAATGGCAGTCTCTGAAGCCCACAAAGGCAGTTTTATCCGGTCCAATTGGGTTTCTATGTTGGAATTAACCATATGACAGTGAGTTTTTCGGTTTTATTTTTTAAAAAATTAAGAAATTCTAAGAATATGAGCTTGTTCTTGTAAGGTAGTAGAGAAGCGCTAGAAACTAAATTAGTTGAATTAGAACCAACAGGCTTTATTGGGGAGAAAAACCCAGCCTGGGCGAGGTCCCATGGTCCACAGTGTCCCGGCTGAAGGAATCCCGCCCCAGGCTACAGGGGTGGTGCTAATATGGCCAGGGAACATGTGAGTGGGCTGTCTTGAGTCCATATAAGGTAAAATAGTCAGGGATTGGGAGATACAGGTATGTCCGGGTTTCTGGAATGTAAGGTGTCTTCCTGGTTCCAGGTGTATTCGTGCCGGGTGCAGAGCGGCAGGCCGAGAACAAAGCGGGCACTGAGCCAAACGGGCCTTGCCGGGTGCAGAGTGGCAGGTCAAGAATAAAGCGGGGCCATTAGCCAGCTCTGGTCAGCTCCGCAGGTGTGTGTGGGAGATTCAAGGCCATTTGCTGCTAGTTGGTTCAACTAGCTCTGGTCAGCTCCGCACGGGTGGGGGGGATTCAAGGTCACTTGCTGCTAGAAGTGGCCTGGTATTGATCCGGCCACACAGTTCTTTACTTTTGAAATAGTACTATTAAATAATAGTTGTAAGTGATTTCTCAGCTTCATTTGAAATTACTGGTTTACATGTGGAGAAAAAGAAATTTCATTGCATAAATCTGGTATTAGAGGATTTAGATTTATATATATACTAATTATGAGACATACATTCCATTCATGATTATTCTACCTTTTGTGAGGAAGAATGTCCATTGCTTATTACAAACATTACTGAAAACTGGGAGATAAGTAACTGGAAAACTTAGTTCGCATAGGTTTGAAATATAGAAATAGCTTTAATTTTCTGCCTTCAGATACAGGGGGAAAAAACTCTTCTTTTAAGGACAGTGTACTTTATTGGATTACCTATCTACTAACTCTGTTGGCAAATATTAAATTCATCAAGTGCCAGAAAAACAGGTAATAAAAAAGAATTTTGTCAACTCATTTTTGAAATGCAAAAGATGTAAGTACATCTAGTTCTTCACTGCTATAGAATGAATTATACAAAATAACAATCATATTCACACTTATTAAGGACTTGATAGATTGTTGATTGTTTTTAAACCTATAGTTGATCTGCTTGCATTTTCTAGGTATGATTCTATTTTAAATTTACCCCTATTTCATGTACGTTTTCAAATGGAAGGTAATTAATATGTTGGCCACAAGGAATTGTCTTAGAAAGGTAGTTTGTTGATGAGGAAAAGAAACAACAGCTTGCATGTTTAAATAGGCTGTTCAACTTAACTATTCAGGAAAAAGAATAAAATGTTAGCATTGTGATAGGATTCAAATAAGAGATTATGTGAAGATTCCATGTCTACAATTCTATATTTATAAATCCTTTCTATAGAATAAAAGATTTGAAAATAATTACCTTGGTATGCTTACTGGAGGACAGAATGATTATATACACAAGGGAAAACTGCATGGAGCAAGTCAGAATCTTTGAAGACTGAGATTCATGCCCATTGGCAGTTAAAGCGGTAATATGTAAAATAAAAAAAACATATCAAATACTAATTTCCTTTCCAAAGAAAGGAAAATGCTCTAAAGGTTGTGTTGCATTTCAAAAATATTAAAATGCTACTTAATTATTAAGGTGAAGGCTCAGATCAGTAATCCCCAAATGGAAGCTAAGATTTTTTTTCCCCTCTCCACCCAAGAACAGATTTATTTGGAGTAATTATAAATATTTGGTCTGCTGAATATAGATACTGGCATTTCAATAAGGTACTATATTTTTGTTTGCACTTTTTTTTACCATAGTTAATTTTATTTCAAAGGACTAAATGAACCTGTTAGACAGGGACAGGGCGTTGTCCCTCCCATGCCTACAAGGCCACCATGGAGGAGTTTGGGAAGGAATCAGGTGAGCATTAGGCACCCATAAAGACCTTCACTGGGCATGCTCAAATTCAGGCCCCCAGCCAGATGGGCTAACAGGACGGCCCAAACTAGGCCCAGGTGCGCTTAATTCAGCCAATGCCATCAACCAATACGTTTGACCATGCCTCCCCAGCCAGAGGTTTAAAATACCCTGGCAGCGGGAAGGCTGATCTCTGTTTTTTTAACCCTGTTTCTGCACTCGCTCGGGCCTTAGTTCACCACTTGTCGGTGCGCAGTCCCACGAGGTTGCCCGTGTTCAGTGGTGAGCCCCAGTGCAGCCCTGCAATAATAGCATGTACTCTTTTGAGACTGTAAAACCTAAAATGTCCCCTGCCCTTTATAGAAACGCACTTGGGTTACAAACCAGGTTTTGGTGTGAATTCTTTGTCTTGTGAAGCCAAGAACTGATGTATTACCCACTTGAGAAACCTCACAAATACAATACATGTGTGGTTGAAACTGTAGAGGTAAAGTTTCCAACTCTATCTTAAAGGTGACATAAAGCGTTTGTGCTTGACTAATAAAGGTTGGCATAAGCCCACAGTACCTAGGAAGCAAAGCCTGGTGATCTGCTTCTTTTAAGATTCAAAAACAACCAAACTCTGCCATTGTGTCAATTATGACTCCTAGTGACCTTCCAAGACAGGGAGGAACTGCTTCTGCTTGGTTCCAAGACTGTGTAACTATGGGAGTAGAAAGCCCCGTCTTTTCTCCCACAGAGTGGGTGGTGATTTCGAACTGCTGACCTTGCGTAACCACTACACCAAGGCAATCCTATGGAACAGTTCTACTATTTAACACAAGGGGTCGCCATGAATCAGAATCAATTTGACACCAATAGGTATAGGGTTTTTTGCTTTCAGTTTTTATTCTTTGGGTGTTTTAGAAGATGCGTGCACTAGTTTCATAGTGCTTCAGATAGAAGGATAAGACTCGCATTAAATGAACTAAAAGAAACTTCAAATACAAATGTCTAGGAAACATGCAAAGTAGATTATGAAAATGATCAAAACAGGAAAAAAATCCAGCCACTAATTTTTAAATGTACATTTATAAGATAAATAAACCAATCAGAACCATTTTCCTTAAAAAAAAAAAAAAGCTGAAATGCTGTGAATACAAATGCTCCTTCAGTTTAATTGTATCAAAAATGTAACTATCTTTGGGGGGGGGGCACAGAGGAATGAGTCAGCAACCTCCCTTACTGCCCCCTGGGTGTTTTCGAACCTAACTCTGTGGGAATAGAATGCCTCATCTTTCTCTCCAGCTGCAATTAAGAAACTGAATCCATAGCACTGGATTTAGTTTTTTGTTAGTGCTGTCATGGTCTCCACTCAATTCTAACGAACAGGTTGGTAGTTTGAACCCACGCAATGGAGCAACAGAGGAAAGGCCTGGCAATCTACCTCACTAATATTAGAGCCATTGAAACCCCACAGCATTCTAACTTTACCCTCTGCTTATTTCTTATTTGGTCTCACTAAAAAGCTTGGCAATTTATCATAACATAGACATAACATAGACCAAAGCACATCCTGTTATTCATGTTCCACTTCTTGGTGGGGCCTCCCTCTGTGTTTCCATGCCATAATACATTTTCTCAGAAGCAACTATGTGATTTTCCTCAGTTTGTTGTACATAGGGTCACTATGAGTCAGAACACATGCAAAGGCAATTAACAACAACAACACCGGATGTTATAACCTCTTTGTTAGTTTCTGTGACTTTCTATCGAGTTGGTGCAGCATCATGGCAACCCCTTGTAGACCAGACCAAAGCACTACCCAGGCCTGCGCCATCTTCATAATCACTAGTATGCTGAAATCCATTGTGTCGCCTCGAATTTGAGTTCTTTCCAATGAAGGACTCTCATCTGCCAGCACTCAGCTTCTGACAATATTTGGTTGTGAGCCATAGGGTTTCATTGGTTAGTTTTGGTAAATAGTTTATCAAGCTTTTCTTCCCATTCTTATTCTGAAACCTGCCCACCTTGGGGGACCCTACTGGTATTTGAAATGTGAATGACTTCCCTTCTAGAGTCAAGAGCAACACCCAAACTGACAGGTGGTGGTCATAACCTCTGGAAACCAACCAACCAACCAAAGCAAAACGCACTACCGCTGAACTGCGTTGGTTCTAACTCAAAACAACCCTTAGAGGACAGATTACAACTGTTCCCTGGCATGCCCAAGGCTGTAAATTTTAGGGAACAGAAACTTTCTCTTACTGGTTGGTTTGAACTGCTGACCTTCTGGTTAGCAGCTGAGCCACTGCACGATCAAAGCTCCTTTCCATAATCCTTTAGTTCCTCTCCGAACTAAAACCAAATCCACTCTTGTGAACCCCAACTCATAGCAACCCCACATCTCTCAGAGTAGAATGCTGTGGGGTTTCAATGGCTCTAATATTAGTGAGGTAGATTGCCAGCCCTTTCCTCTGTTGCTCCATTGCGTGGGTTCACACTACCAACCTGTTCGTTAGAATTGAGTGGAGACCATGACAGCACTAACAAAAAACTAAATCCAGTGCTATGGATTCAGTTTCTTAATTGCAGCTGGAGAGAAAGATGAGGCATTCTATTCCCACAGAGTTAGGTTCGAAAACACCCAGGGGGCAGTTCTAGCCGGTCCTATAGGGTCACTAGGAGTCAGAATTGACTTGACAGCAGTGAAATCTTTACAGGAGTACAAAGCCTC
>NW_022103952.1:450627-452221 GCF_000313985.2 Echinops telfairi
CTTTTACTTAACCCTTTGTCCTTGGGCAGGGGCTGCCCTTTTGATTATTCTAACATGAGGGTGCATTCGGTGCCAGACCTGGAGGGTGACTGAGGGACAGAGACTTGAGGGCCTCACCAACCAATACCCACCCAGTGTGGTTTGGAATTCTGTTTCGCATTTTCCTCCCACTCTATCCAAGATCTTCAACTGTGATGCTTTTCAGAGCAGTTGGTAGCAAGCGCCATCTAATTCTTCTGGTCTCAAGGTTTGTGGACACTGAAGTTTGTGTGGTCCATTAGTCCGATGAACTAATGTTGTTTCCATGTGTCTTGATTTTCATCTCTTCTTTCCTCTGCATGTGCACAGACCAAGAGTTGCCCTTAACAACACGACTGCTCCTGTGTGTGTGTGTGTGTGTGTGTGTGTTTTAACTCTTCCTTTCTCCAGATTAATGCACAGCCTTAAGACTAAGGATTATGTCATACTTTTCTTTATGCCAAGGAAGATTGGCGGTTAAAAGCCACCAACTGTTCTTCAGGAGAAAAACAGTCATCTCCCCTAAAGACTGACAGGCCCAGAAACCCTGTATAGGGTTCTGAAGTGGAATCAACTTGATGGCAGTGGCTGTTCTTTCTTTCTTTTATATTTGTGGGTGTGATTTTTATGCCATTAGCTAACATTGATTATTAGCTACTATATGTCAGTCATGAGACATGCATTGCTTCATTATGTATTTCTAACCACCCATTAAAGTTGATGCAGTTCTTTTAATAAACTTCACAAATTTAAGAGTAACCTATATGAAATGATATCAATCATATGTGCCCAGCATTAACTGTCAGAGGGTGACACATAAAACGCCCAGGATGAGAAACAGTGTGTTACCATCACTCTAGAAGCCATCTTCATACACCATTCCAATCAATATTTTTTCCTTCTCTTCAATGGTAATGATGACCCTGACTTGTAATAAGGGGCTCTCATGCCTGCTTTGGAACATTATACAAGTTCAGGCAGTAATGAAGTATGTGCTCTTTTATATCTGACTCCTACTTTTGCTCAGTGTTGTGTGATATCAACCCCATGGTGTTTTGTAATAGTCCCTTTTCCATGCTGTATAGGATTTCATTGGATGAATAGGTGACTCATTTATCCATTTCCTTTAGGGACCTAATAAAAAATGCTTCTGTGAACATTCTTGCCTATGTCTCTTTTACTTTTAATTAATTAATTGTTTTCAAAACTTTTTCTTGTGTGATCAATGAAGGTTTACATAGCAGCTCCGTTTCCATTCACAATGCACACACAATTTGTTTCATCTTGACTGCAAACCTCACAATGTAACATCAATCAGCCAGCTTTGACCTTGGGTTGGCCATCCCCACTCCTTTTCTTTCCTAACCCTTCCTGTCTTCTGAACTCATTCCTTGGGCAAATGCTGCAATTTAAAAAAAAATCTCAAATGATTGGTTATTCTAAGGTGTACTTAACCTCTCTAGTGTTAATTCTTTCCCTTACAAACTTATCTATTAATACATAACCCCAAAGTGTATGCAAATCCATTTCTCTATAGCCTGGTTAATAATGCTGGGGCATTTTTAGTTTTTTTTTT
>NW_022103952.1:452354-453311 GCF_000313985.2 Echinops telfairi
TATCACACTGCGGATTTAATTTAAATTTCCCTAGTTACTAATAAATTTGAGTACTGTTCCATAGAATTACTATATATAGATATATGTATGTATGTATGTATGTATGTATGTATGTATATGTATATATATTCTATCAAAATACTTTCACTTTGGATTTCCAGCTTTTTACTAATTAGTAGATGTTTTGTTAACTTACTGGCTTTTTAAGTTTTAGCTGGCATCTTTTTTTCTAAATTTTATTGTACTAAAACATATATAACCAAAATTGCCATTTGAAACATATAATTCAATATTAGTTACATTCACCATATTTTGCAACTATCATTACTAGTTCAAATTCCCCCAAACAGAAACTCATTACTCTTTCAGCAGTAACTCCCAATTAGGCCTTCCCTCCCACCCCTGATAACTGCTAACACAATTTGTCTCTATGCATCCGCTGATGCTAGGGTTTGGTACCTCTGTCATGAAAGCATTGGATTCTTAACGGCAAGGTCAGTGGTTCAAATCCATCAGCTGCTCTGAGGAAGAAAGATGAGACTGTCTGATCCCGTAAAGTTTTATAAAACCTGAGAAACCCAGTACAGAGTCACGATGAGTTTGAGTGGACTAGATGGCAGTGGGTGAGTAGGTATTTCATGTAAGTGGGATCTTCGGGTTAAATGGTATCTTTTGATAAACACAAGTGCTTCCTCCTAAAATAATCCCACTTGACGATCCTTTCTAGTCTCCTACGACATCTTTAATAACCTTTCATTCATAATCTGAGAGTCCATGTGTGTACATATCCATTTGACATAGGGAAATCTACTTGCTTGTCCTTATAGTAAACAATACTATTATAAGCCTTATTTTGATATCTAAAGGTATAAATCCTCCAACATTTATCTTAGAAAATGTTTTAGTGTACTTGCCTGCTGTGTGTGAGTTCTGTGTAAGTGTATGTGTGTGATCTGT
>NW_022103952.1:453635-459445 GCF_000313985.2 Echinops telfairi
GTAAGTGTATTTGTGTGTGAGATCTGTGTAAGTGTATGAGTGTGTGTGAGCTGTATAAGTATATGTGTGTGTGAGATTTGCGTAAGTGTATATGTGTGTGATCTGTGTAAGTGTATGTGTGTGTGTGTGTGTGAGATCTGTGTAAGTGTATGTGTGTGTGTCATTGCCTTTAAATGATAAGTTCAGTAGGTACATTCTCTATTAGGTTTTGGGGAGCCATGCTTTTTTAATCGCAAAAGACACAATCCCACCCCAAGCATTCTGATCTTCTCCTGCTTTGTTTTTGTCCATAGTATATCACCAATATGAATGTTTTTTTGTTGCTGCTCGGTGCCATCCAATGGGTTCCCACTCATAGTGATCCAATGAACAACAGAGGGGCAGTGAAAAAGAGGAAGGCCCTCAACAAGATGGAATGACACAGTGGCTGCCACAATAAACTCAGACAAAAGAACAATTGTGAGGCTGGTACAGGACCAGGCAGTGTTTCGTTTTGCTATACATAGGGTAGACTACTAAGTTGGAACCAAATTGATGGCACCTAAAACCAGGTATAAAAATATATGGAGTCCTGATGGTGTAGTGGTTACACACTGGGCTGCTAACCACAAGATCAGCTGCTTGAAACCACCAGCCCCTCAGCGGGAGAAAGACGAGGCTTTCTACTTCCATAAAAGAGTTAGTCTCAGAAACCCACAGGGGCAGTTCTACCCTATCCTAGAGGGTTGCGATGAATTGGCATTGACTCAGTGGCAGTGAATTCTGTTTATACACATATATAATATTAAAAACTTGACCCTTGGTAGCACAGCGGTTAAAGTGCTTGCCTGTGAACTCAGAAGTCAACAGTTCCAACTTACCAGCTGCTTCACAAGAGCAATAGGAGATAATCTGTTTCCAAAAAGATTTATAGCCTTGAAACCCTAGGGAGTAGTTCTACTCTGTTCTCTAGGGTTGTTAGAAGTTGCAATCTACTTGATGGCAGTCAGATAGGATGTGCTATGATGAACATTAAATAAAGGCATACATTTGGGGTGCTTCAAACAGCCTATGTACACAGTGAGAACTATGTAATGGTTAGGTCATTACTAGGAGTGACTTGAAATAAATTCTATGGTTGCAAAGTTCAAGACTCTGTACTTGATTCCAGACATGTCAACATTTCTATCCACAGCTTAAATAATGACATTGAAGGTCTATCATATAAAATTGGGACCCAGAGCTAGCCAAATGACAATAACTGAAAAATACATTTAAAATATTGTGAAGTGCCTGGCTGAGATTAATATGCACACACCCCTCTCTTACTTCCATATTGCTGTTGCAACAAATTACAGCCGATTTAGTGATTTCAAACAACTAAATTGTATTTTTCCTACAATTCTGAAGGTCAGAATTCTGTAAGGAGTCTCACTGGCTTAAATCAAGGTGTTACCAGCATTGCATCCCTTTTGGAAACTCCAGGGGAGAATATATTCCCTTGTCTTTTCTGGCTTCTACAGGTTTCTTGCATTCCTTGGCTCATGATCTTTTCATGCATCTCCAAAGTCAGCAGCATGGAATCTTCAAATGTCTCCCCTTTAATCCTTTTTAATATTTAAAAAAATTTTTAAGAATCCTTATGATTAAAGTATGCCCAACCCATATAATCCAGAAGAAAATTCCCATCTCACAATCCTTAACTGCAACACATATGCAAATTTCCTTTTGCCAAGTCAAGTAACATATTCCCAAGTTCTGAGTATTAAAGAATGGACATATTTTGGAGGGATTCTATTGTCACTGCCATTAAGTCAATTCCAACTCATAGTAAATCTGCTTACTCTAATCCCTTCACCTACACACACTTAATGGAAGGAAGGATGACATCACTCAGGAAAATGAGGTTGGATAGGCATGCACTTAAACCTCTGGTACGTACATACACATCTCTATAAAGCAGGGATAAACGCATGAAGAACATCATTACACAGGAAGTATTGGAGGAAATAATGCTAAGCGACGTAAGTCAAGCATAAAAGGACAAGTACAACATGAGTCCACTGAGGTAAGCTTACAAAGTGCAAGGGGCACAGAAGGAAAGGCACTAAATGCATAAGTTCCCAGGGCGAGGCCCTGTCTTCAGTGCTGTCCCCTGTGGTGCAATCTTCTGGTGAGGGAGTCCACTGGCAGGGGTCAGACTCAACCCAGGGATGTATATGGCAGCCAACTAAAAAGAAGGGGGGAAAAAACATGGATTGTGGGGGAAGAGGGCTCTAACCCACCCACGGGAAGGGTATTATTTATGTCTCTACAAGAAAGGGAGAGAGGGTCCAGACCTCAAGCAGGTGCTTCAAGACTTGAAAGTAACATACTGGCATGGAGCAGTGAACTAACAGAGGTCTGCTGGGGCGACCCCAATCCCAGCTATGTGGACTCCCTCACCAGAAGAGTGCACTACAGGGGACAGCACTGAAGACAGGGCCTCGCTGAAGTGAAGACAGAAAGTGAAGGGAGAGTGGTGGGTCTGCCCAGACCACACAGGAGCAGACTAAGAGTGAGAGAGAGAGGGAGGGTGGGGGGGAGAGAAAGAGAGAGAGAGAGAAACCATATCCTGGCCCACTAAGCCTCGAGGATGACATTCATGCTAGGAGCAGCCAAGGCACAGAGAGAACTGGCTGAATGGCCCCACCAGGAGACACGATGTCTGCTCGCTGACCCACAGCACTAAGGCTGACAACACTGGAGACACAGTGTGGGAATTGTGCCCGGTCTGACACACACACGAAGGGGTCATGAGGGTGGGAGGGGGGTGGGGGGGAACATGAAGGGAGCACAACAGAGCAGCAAGGGGAGCAAAGCAACAAAGTACTCAAGGAATCCTGAAAATAGACTTCAGACTTGGAGCATGGCGTTGCACCTCATCAGACTCGATCAGAAAACATGCATAAGGGTCAGCAGACAGACCTGGAACTATTTATAGCCTCCGATTTTCCCTTCTTCTTCTTCCTTTCCCCCCATATCTAGCTATATAATATAGGAAAGATAAGCAATCCTGAGGAAAAAGCAATGGGACTGATGGCTCCAGGGCTCCAGGGGAGAGGGGGAGATCGGGGAAAGGAAGGGAAGAGCCAACAAACCCAGGGAGAAGGGAACAGCAAGAGATCTAAAATCGATTGAGAGGACGGTATAGAATGCCTGGTGGGGTTTGATCAAGTGAAATGTATTCGAGAGGAATTACTGAGAGCCAAATGAAAGTCAAATATGATAGTAGAACAGGAGGAAAGTAAAAGGAAATAGAGGAAAGAACTAGGAGGCAAAAGACATTTATAGAGGTATTAATATAGGCATGTGTATATGTAAATATATTAATATAATGTGAAGAAAGCTGATGGTGCCCAGCTATTACAAGATATAGCATATGGGGTCTTAAAGGCTTGAAGATAAACAAGCGGCCATCTAGCACGGAAGCAACAAAGTCCACATGGAAGAAGCACACCAGCCTGTGTGATCATTAGGTATTGATGGGATCAGACATCAGGGATCAAAATATCCAAAACAAACAACTATATCTATGTGAAAGATGGGGGTTGGAGTGGAGACCCAAAGCCCATCTGTAGATAATTGGATACTCCCCCCACAGAAGTGGTATAAGGAAGGGATGATTCAACCAAAGTGCAGTTCCTGAATACTTCCTCCCCCCACCCCCAACTGCCATGACCCAGTTCTAACTTAAAAATCTGGTCAGACCAGAGAACACACATTGGTACAGATAAGAGCACTCGACACATGGAATTCAGGAAAGACAAACTCCCCTCCAGAACAGTAATGGGAGTAGTGAGATCTTGAGGATAGGGGGATGGTCAGGGAGGGGGAAGTGTGAGAAACTAGGAACTCATCACAAGATGGGTTATAGAGCCCAAACCTTGATGGCAAGGCATAACAGACATATGGGTAGAGGGAGACAAATGGACAGTGCAAGATACAAAATAACAATAACAATATATAATTGAGCAAGGATACATGAGTAAGGAGGGTGGGCTGGGTGGGGAGGGAGGGGAAAAAAGAGAAGGTTATATCAAAGGCTCAAGTAGAAAATGTTTTGGAAATATGCTTGATACAATTGAATATTATAAGAGCTGTAAGAGCTCCCAGTAAAATGATTTGAAAACAACGAGATATAGCATCTGGAGTCTTAAAGGCTTGAAGTTAAACAAGTGACCACTAGCAGGGAAGTAACAAAGTCCAGAAGGAAGAAGCACACCAGCCTGTGTGATCATGAGGTGTTGATGGGATTAGGTATCAAGCATCAGAAAACATTTGGAAATCTCCTCACAGAAGGGTCACAAGGAGGGATGAGTCAACCAGGGCGCAGTATAGCACCAATGGAACACACAATATTTCTCATGTTCTTTGAGGCTGCCTCCCCCCCACTATCATGAGCTAAGTTCTACCTTACAATCTGGCTAGACTGGAGCATGTACACTGGTACAGATAAGAGCTCTGGACACACAGAATCCAGGACTGATAAACCCCTCCGGAACAACAATGGGAGTAGTGATACCATGAGGGTAAGGAGAAGGTGGGGGAGAGGTGGAGAAAGGGAACCCAATCACAATGATCAATGTATAACCACCACCTCCCTCCCGCAGGTGCCAAAAAACAGAAACGTGAGGTGAAGGGAGACAGCAGACGATGTAAGATATGAAAATAATACTAATCGATAATTTATTAAGGGTTCACGAGGGTGGGAGAGGGAGGGGAAAAGACGAGCTGATAACAAGGACTCAAGTAGAAAGAAAATGTTTAGGGAATGATGATCACAATATATGTACAAAGTGCTTGATACAATTGATGTGTGGATTGTTATAAGAGCTGTAAGTGCCCCCAATAAAATGATATACGATAAATAAATAAATAAATAAATAAAATAGTAAACACACATACACACACACAAAAACCTTTGTAGCAAATAACAGTGCATGGCTACTGTAACAGCTTTAAAACTATTTAATCAGCATTGGACAATCTTTTCTTGAAATGACTTTCATTGTCGTCATTCGACATGACTGAGTCATCAGCCTGGTGAAAGTGTATGTGTCCATGTCTCCGAAGAAACAAACCTTGTCTTCTCAATTCTACAGCTGTGTTTTACGTATGCCAGGAAGAATCTTCCTCTTCATTTTGTCAGTTGTGTCAACAGTCTCTTTTCTTTTTTTCAACATTTCCCAGTTGTTTCCATTATTGTTCACAATGTTGAGATCATTCCACCCTCTGAACCTCATTGCTTATAATCGTCTTTAGAGCTCATTTGATCAACCTCATGATGATCACATGCTACTTTGAGGCACTCCCCTCTCTGGGATGTGAATGATGGAACTAAAACTGAATGATAGTATACACTGATTTTTTTACAAACCCATGCAAACTTTGCTATTCCAAGTGAGCACTGCCTTTCAAAGTAGCAACTAGGGAAAGTTACATGTTTATTCTAAAGTTTCTGATATTACCTTACACTATATTTGCAATCTAATATTTTAAACTCTGTTGTCACTGCCATCAAGACAATTTCAATTTATAGTGACCTATAGGATAGAACTGCCCCCGTTGGTGCCTGAGACTATAAATCTTTACAGGAGTAGAAAGAGTCATCTTTGTCCCCCCCCAGAGTGACTGGTGGTTTCAAACCGTTGACCTTGTGGTTAGCAGCTGAATGTGTAACCACTACGCAGCCCTATCCTCTCACAGAAGGATCACATGGAAGGGTCACAAGCTAGTATGCAGTACAGCACCGAGAAAACACACAATATTCTTCTGGTCCCTTGAGGCTT
>NW_022103952.1:459545-474673 GCF_000313985.2 Echinops telfairi
TTCAAACCGTTGACCTTGTGGTTAGCAGCTGAATGTGTAACCACTACGCAGCCCTACTCCCTGTAAAAAACTCATTGCCATTGAGTCAATTATGACTCTTAGTGACTATAAGTTAGAACTGCCCCTGTGAGTTTCTGAGACTGTAACACTTTATAGGGGTAGAAAGCCTTGTCCTTCTCCCACACAGCTGGCTGGTGGTTTCGACCTGATGACCTTTTGGTTATCATAGCTCCTTCAAAACCAGTTAAGAAAATCAGTCATGAAGCACCAAACCCACATGGAAGAAGCACGCCAGCATGTGTGATCGGCAAAGTGTCAATGAGATCAGGTAACAGGCATCAGAAGACCCAAAACAAATAATCATATTGTTGAGAACGAGGGGAGTCGGAGTAGAGACCCCCCCAAGCCCATCTTTAGACAATTGGACATCCTCTCACAGAAGGATCACATGGAAGGGTCACAAGCTAGTATGCAGTACAGCACCGAGAAAACACACAATATTCTTCTGGTCCCTTGAGGCTTCTTCACCCCCAATAATAATGACTCCAGCTAGACTGGAGCATATATACTGGTACAGACAAGAGTTCTCAACACACGGAATCCCAGACAGATAAACCCCTCAGGAACAGAAATGGGAGAAGCGATACCAAGTGGGTAGGGGGAAGGTGGGGGAAGAAAGGGGAGAAAAGGAGGAACCAATCACAATGATCGACGTATAACACCCACCAAAGGGGAATAACAACAGAAATGTGGGTGAAGGGAGACAGCAGACAGTGTAATATATGAAAGTAATAATAATTTATCAATGTTTCATGAGGGTGGGGTAAGGAGGGAAAGAGAGGAGCTAATACCAAGGGTTCAAACAGAAAGAAAATGTTTAGGAAATTATGATGGCAACATATGGACAAATGTACTTAATACAATGGCTGATGTACCGATTGTTGTAAGAGCTCTTTGAGCCCCCAATAAAATGATTTATTAATTTAAAAAAAGAAAGAAAATCAGTCATGTGGCTTCACAGCTTCAGCTTTTATTTCAGTAAGATAGTATTACTGACCTTGATTATCAACCTAATTTTATAGACTTAACATTAACAACAAGCTTTAGATCCTAAAAATTACATTTATTCTTAAATAGTACAGGGCACTGGAGTTTTTAACAGTCTTTATTTCATCCACATATCTCTAAACTAAAATGTGTTTCTCAAGGTCATGAAATGTGTGTTTCCCCTTTGATCATAGGAACCATGTATTCCTGCCACCCTTGTTTGCATTTTACAAAATGAATCCCATCAACTATATCTTACCACTCGTCTTTTCTTTCATAAGTGAATTAATTCATTAAAAAAACAAAACACAAGTGTACATTTTATGGCACACATCCCTGAAAAACAAACAAACAATACTCTCCAGTAAAAAATGAACTTCAAATGATTGAATTTGAGGTTAAAGTGGGGGTCTCTTCTTACCCTCATCTTAAATCTAAATCTTGGAGCTGAATACTCATAGAAAGTGGGGTGGGGTAATGGAGAGAAAAGTAAACATCTATGGAGACAGTGAGGAAACATGCAGAGCAGCGAGTCTGTGTACCCAATCAGTCCACAGACTTAGACAACTGGTCCAAGGAACACATACATTCAGAGGTGAAATCGAACAACTCAAGCAGAGAAGAGGAGATGCTCAGTCCCTTCTGCAAGGAAAAGAAAGGAGAAAGAGGAGATGGCACCACTCCCAACACGTGTTTATTAGAATATCTTAAACGAACACTTAAGGCTCTACGTAGAAGAAGGTAAAAAAATTCTATTAGGTTATACTGATACCTTTTCCCATAGTTTCATTTTATAGCTTTACTTAACACATTCTCATGAATCTCCATCTTGCACAACCTTAGAAATAATCTTGCTATACTTCCCGTCATAATAATCTCTCTAATAACCAAGATGCATACGGTTTTAGTTCTCTGTGTCCACTATGCTCTTTATTAATGCAAAATAAAGACAATATGATTTTCAAAATTCTGTCTTTCATTTCCTGGAATAGTCCAATTTCTGGAACTGACGGAATTGGAATTATGACCAATAGAAATGTGTGGTATATGCCAAGTGCTCAAACTTTCACAGAGACTCTTTTATTCTATTTCAAGCAATGACGAAGAATTAGAGTTGGGGGCTGCATTCAGCTCTTAAGACAGGTGGTAGTCGTTCATTCTTTGCCGACAATGACATGCTGTCGGCAAAATAAAAAGAAAAGACAAACAGAGTAAGTATAATGGACTAAATGCTATTTTCTCTCTATGCAGATGCTTCACTTTCTAACTTTAAAATGATTCACATCCTCCTGGGACAGGGCACCAATTAGGCTTGCAAAGTAGATTGGAAGCAAAATGTAAAGACAGGATGATGCTAAATTGAGAAATACTGGGGAAAATAGCAAGTCTAGCCAGATGGAAAGATGAGTAGCAATAAAGGTCGGAGCAACTGTATCCTTTTTGTGTTTAAAGGGTCCTTCCCTGTCTGTTGAGGCTACCCTCTTGAAAAACACCAAACCAGGCTGTTTTGTTACCTTCTGAATGACACACTCTTTGCCTAATGCTTTTTATATATATATTATGTATGGAATCACATGATGTCTATGTAATGAATTTTGAATATTCTGAAATCCAATCTTTTAAGGGTCATTAAAAAAAAAAAGGAATCATCAACCCTAGTTGAGGCTGTGGGGCTGATGAGGTACAGAGGAAATGGTCAACTTCTTCACATAAATTGAGGGTTGGTTCTCTTACTTTATCCAAGTAGATACTGAGGATGGAGTCAGCAGATTCCTTTACCCAGTTGTAGGGGAATTCAGTTTCCCACCTTCTTTGTGGAATTAGAAAGCACCTTCTAGTGAATATGAAAACAAGCTGGAGCCCACTGTGCAGTAGCCAAATTTATCTCACTTGGTTGGCAGCAAATTGGCATCCACTAATAGAACCGGAAATTTAGGACAGCAAAAACACAAGAATTCTGATTAAATATTTAACACATGATGTCATTAAAAATAAACATGGAGACATCAAAAGTACTCAATCAAATATTAAAGCATCTAAAACAAATATTAAAATATCCTGTGATCTTGGCTTAATGAGAAAAGACACGTAACTTTAAAACAGCGTAAGGATTAGGAGATGCTCATGCCCCAACAGCATCTGGCATTCATCACATTCATTCTTTCAAACTCCACCCTATTACACCCTCTTCCCCACCACATCTTGTACTCCCTGACTCAGGGTCACACCGGTACATGGCCCTCATGATGGCGTGCCTTCTCTGGCCTTCAAAGCCCTTATTTAACAAGTAGGCCAACAGCATTTCCTGTCAGTCCACAGTGAAACCAGCGCGTTCCCTGAATCTGCTTTGTCTTTGTGCTTCCCTGCAATTAAGTTCAAGACCATGTCATCATTTATCCGCACTATTCGGACAACCACTTAGTTGATTCTTTAATTTATTTTCAAGAAATCCTTATGGTTTCCTACTCTTTGCTGGCCATTCTATCAAAAGCTAGTTAGATGCACCCAAAGCAACTTTCAAGTCATTTGCTTCCAAGTAATTTACTTTTGAATAAAGGAAACTAGACACATGAAAGTGTGTGTGTGTGTGCGTGTGTGTGTGTGTGTGTGTGTGTGTGTGTGTGTTTGGAAAACCGTCTTTCCAGATAGAATGTGAGAAATTTTTCCAATTTAATGAGTTTTCAATCATCTAGATTTGGTACTCTCTAATTTTTCTCCTCCAGTCTGAGAGTCATTATTCTAAGATGCAAATCCAATCAGGTCATCATTGCTTAAATTATTTTAAAATCTCTGTGCCTCACTCATTGGATAAAATCCCCTTCTTCTCTTTATCCCTTTACAATAGAGCAGCAGTTCTCAAAATGTAGCCTGGGGAACTTTGGGGAGTAGAGTCCCTGAAACCCTTTTATTGAGTCTGCAAAGCCAAAATTGTTTTCATGAGAATTCTAAGCTGTCTTTTGCCATTTCCACTCTCATCCTCTCTCAAGTGTATGGTTGAATTTTCCAGACACTATATAACCTGTGATATTGTAACAGATTGCATGAAAAAAGAGAGGAGAAACCAGATGTCTTCTAATAAAGCAGACAATCAAAAATATGCAAAATTAGAGAACAACGCCAATCTCCCGCTTAATATGGTGTTTATTTGGGAAAAATGAATTATCTTTCATAAATATATATATATTTAAATATATTATTTATGTTAACATGTGATGGGTTTCATCTTCCCAGTGGCACCATGGAAGAAAGACGTGACAATCTGCTACCTGAGAGATTATAGCTAAGAAAATTGTAAGGAGCGTTGGCACTCTGCAACACATGTGATTGAGAACAGTGCTTTTTGTTCTTTAATTTCTTTTAAATGATGACCTTATGGTGAATCTCCCACCACCCCTCTTTAGATTTTAAAGGAAGTCTGGTCACAGTGTTGGGTAAGCTAACTGAAAGGTCTGTGGTTCAAACCTACCAGCTATTCCTTGGGAGAAAGTTGAGGCTATTTGCTCCCATTTATATATACAGCTTCAGAAACCCTATATAGGGTTCCTATGAGTCAGCACGAATGTTAATAATACCAGAATGGATGTTAATCAAACTCAATAGCAATGGGTTAGATTCCAAATGGCATCCTGAAAGCTGAAGTTCCTGGGCTTCCTCAAAATTTGGAATGAGTGTTTCCACAATCTTGGAAGCATATTTAAGTATATGTTTTGCCAAGACTTTATGAAATCTTCCCAGAAAATACTCAACCAATCTTAGTTTGCATTTCACCTCAAGCGAATGACTGGTTTACATGTTTATCTACCACACTGTGGTGTTGTTTCCAAGAGAATAGGAAGCAAGACAAGTCTATTACTTAAAGAAAACAATACAGCTTTTTAGAATGGGTTGTCCATTGAATTCCTAAATCCATGGAGGCAAGCAGATAAAGGCACAATTTCTTCTTCTTCTTTGATTGACACTTTCAGAACCAGGTTGCCATATTGGTGCTCTGCAAAAGTAGCTATAGTAATGTCTTCAGATATTCAAGTGCCAATAGAAAGAATTTGTGTCAAAAAAAATTACCCCCACCTCACGACACACACAGCAGAGTAGGAAGTTCCTTTTAGATTAAGGTTCTGGGAAAATTAAGCTTACCAGTCAGCCATATCTTAGAGTGAATTGCTTTAATCTTTTCATCAAATTGCTTTTGCTTTAATAGCTTGGGTATAGATAATAGTGTTCTGGGTCACCCTGTCCTCCTCAACTTCATATAGAGTTGCAGGCAATAAGTGCAGCCTAAGTAGATTCTAGCTCCTTATTGGTGGAGCACCCTTGCTGATCACATCTAATGTTGACTCCATTGGGCCCTCCAATCTGCTGACCCTATTACCTTTGCCCTTTTTCCCCTGCCCCCCTCGCATTCCTAATTTCCTCCTTTTATGGTTAGATTCCATGACTCACTACCATAATAATTCTATAGTATAAAACTTGATCTCCCTCTCCCCACGATTCTCTGTCTTCCTCAACTAAGAAAAAAAGAAAAAGGTAAGGAATTTGGTTGAATCCAGTTCTTTACCTACTCCACTCCTTCTTTTTTTAAATCATTTTATTGGGGGCTCGTACAACTCTTATCACAATCCATACATACATCCACTGTGTCGAGCACATTTGTACATTTGTGGCCATCATCATTCTCAAAACATTTGCTTTCTACTGGAGCCCTTGGTATCACCTCCTTATTTTCCCTCTCCCTTCCCACTGCCAACCCCCATGAACCCTTGATAATTTATAAATTATTATTATTTTGTCATATCCTACACTGCCCCATCTCCCTTCACTCATTTTTCTTTTATCCATCCCCCAGGGATGAGGTTATATGTAGATTCTTGTAATTGGCTCCGCCTTTCTACCCCACCCTCCCGGTATCGCCACTCTCAGCACTGGTCGTGAAGAGATCATCTGTCCTGGATTCCCTGTTTCCAGTTCCTATCTGTACCAATGTACATCCTTTGGTCTAGCCAGATTTGGAAGGTAGAATTGGGATCATGATAGTGTGGGGAGGAAGCATTTCAGAACTAGAGGAAGCTTCTATGTTTCATCGTTGCTACCCTGCACCCTGACTGGCTCATCTCCTCCCCACAACCCTTCTGTAAGGGGATGACCAGTTGCCTACAGATGGGCTTTGGTTCTCCACTCTGCACTCCCCCTCATTTACAATGATATGATTTTTTTTTTGATACCTAGTATCTGATTCCCTCGATATCTCGTGGTCACACAGGCTGGTGTGCTTCTTCTATGTGGGCTTTGTTGCCTCTGAGCTAGATGGCTGCTTGTTTACCTGTAAGCCTTTAAGACCCCAGATGCTATATCTTTTGATAGCCGAGCACCATCAACCTTTCTTCACCACATTTGTTTATGCACACATTAGTCTTCGGCGATTGCGTCGGGAAGGTGTGCATCATGGAATGCCAATTTAATAGAACAAAGTGTTCTTGCATTGAGGAAGTACTTGAGTGGAGGTCCAATGTCCATCTGCTGCCTTAATACTAAACCTTTAAATATATGCACGTAGCTCTATTACCCCACCATCCCATATAAATATATTTACATATGCACATGCCTGTATTTAGACCTCTATATATGCCCTTTGCCTCCTAGTTCTTTCCTCTATTTCCTTTGACTTTCCTCTTGTCCCACTATCATGCTCAGCCTTCATTTGGATTTCAGTAATTTCTCTTGATTACATTGCACTTGCTGAATCCCTATCAGCCTCACACACCCTCCTTGCCACTAATTTTGGATCATTTGTTGCGCCCTCGTGCCTACTCCACTCTTACACGCAAGTATCTGAAAAACAAATAACCAAGCCACCTCTCTTTAGTTTAATGAAATTAAATATTGAAGTATTCCCCTCCATTGCCTCTCTGATCAATTTCCCTCCTCACTAATACATCACTGTATGCTGATAATATTAATATTTTAAAATTTGTCTTAGGGTCATTCCCCTTTGTAGTTTTAAGTCCAGTTCTTTTCTCCTCTTTGCAGCAAAACTCCATACAAGAGTTGTCTGTCTTCACTGTCAGGAGCACTGGTGGTGGGGTAGTTATGATTTGGGCTGCAATCTGCACGGTTGGCATTTCTAAACCCCCAGCAGCACTGCGTGAGAAAAACTTGACTTTCTTTCTACTCCAGTAAGCAGTCTCAGAAACCCACAGCATGGGGGTGGGGTGGGTGGGCGTGCTAGGCGTAAGCATTGACTCAATGGCAGTGAACATGGTTGGATTTGGAGTTCAATGTCATTATTTCTGCTTTCACCTTCCACTCTTCAAACTGTCTTGGCCAAGCCTTCATTACTACAAGTCTTAAGAAAAAAAAAAAAATTCGTTACCAAGTCACTGGTTACCTTACCTCCCTGTTGCTAAAGTCAGTGATCAGTCTCCAGACCTTTTCTCAGCCTCAACCATATTTGTCACCGTTAATTTCTTCTTGCTTTCTGAAGTATTTTCTACATTTGACTGTCAGGTCTCCATATACTTCTAAATTTCTCTTACATAACTGACCCCTTTTTCTGCTGAGTATGGGCAGATTCTCCTTTTCTTTCCAAAAATACTTATTTCAGTGGTCTAGTAGCCAATGCCCAGTTCTCTGCTCTTCTCACAGTTAGTCACTCTCTAGCTTAGTCGCCTTCATTCACAGTTGCTTATGACTTCCAAATGTATACCTAAAACCAGATCTCTTCTATAAAGTCCAAGGAAGCCCGAAATCAATCAAATGGTCAAGATAGCAAGCATCGAAAACCCTACGGAGTGTAGTTCTACTTTGACAAACACGGGGCCATCAGGAGTTGAAATTTGCCAAAATGGCAACTGCTTGTTGTTGTTTCATATAAAGTTATAAAGTCCAGACATGTACATCTAATTGCCAACTCAATAGTTCTATTTTTTCATTGTTCACTGGGCATTATAAACTTCATGCAAATGAGACAGGACTCTAGATTCTCTAGAGGTCAGTGGGCTGAGTAAACAACTATGATCCGTAGTAGGTAACCAAAGGGTTGGTGGTCTGTGCTTATCCAGAAGGCACCTCAGAAGAAAGGCCTGGAAAACTAATGCCCCACCCCAAATTTTTTTCTCACTGAAAAGTCTATGGACCACAGTTCTACCCTGACACATATGAGGGGATCATGATTTGATCTTGACATGAACTGCTATATAGTTCAAACCTAACCCATTCTCACCAACTGCATCATCCCGTCTTTAGTTCAAAACATCATAATTTTTCACCTGAATCAGAGCAATGATGTACTCCTCCTTTTCTCTCCACCCCATTCAATTCCTCACATAGTACTCAGAGTCATTATTTTTAAAAGTATGAAAAAAAAGTATGTCAGAAAATGCCCATCCCCTGCTCACAGGTTTCCAAAGACTTCATAGCACGCTTAGAAAATATACAATAGTAATAATAAGTCACATGCCTTATGATAGCCAATAAGCTCTGTTTGGTGTCTGTAGCTTCTCCAACCCCTTTGTCTGCACTCTTCCTATCACTTCCTTGCAACGCTTCAGTCACAGTGGCCTCCTTGGTGTTCCATAAGCACTCGCAGTGGGCAGAAGATTTGTACTCAATGTCCCTCTATAGAGAATGCTCTTCTCTCAGATATTTGCATGATTCATTTCTCTTTCCTCCACTTAAATAGTATCACATAGAGGAGACCTTCCCTGAACACTACTCTGTATCCATTACACAGTCCACCCTCTCATGATATTAATCACTGCCTCATGTGATCTATATACTTACTGACTGTATATTGGTTCTTTCCCCCTACTCTATGCACATTATAAGCTTCATGAGTCCTTCACCACTGTTAGTTTTATTTTTCTGCTTGCTAATAATTTGGGCAGCCACTTTTTATATATTTACTGACCATTTCTGTTACCTGTTATATAAAATACTTATTCAAAACAATGACCTTTATTTCTATTACAATGTTTTATTTATCCTGTTACATCGCTAGAACTGTTTAATTTATCGCAAATAATAAAGCTTTTATGCCACGTTCTGTGCTGTAAATATCGGTGCCCAGGTTTTTTTTAAAATTAGACTACACTCATTTTACAGTGTTGTTGCTGTCCTGCACAGAAGTTCTTAATTTACTAACAGTTAAATATGCCAGTCCATAGCTAATGGCTTGCATTTCTGTCTTGTTTAAGAAATTCTTGCCTATTTTCTGGTTATAAAGACGTTGTCCTGCATTTGAAGCTAAACATTATAAATTTGCCTTTCCCCTCTAAATCTTTCATTTTTCTGGATAATGTTTAAATGCTGTGAGATGGGATTAAGCTGCTGTTATTGTTATTACTATATTATTTTCCCAGAACCACTTTATAAATGATCCACATAATCATTTTTTATTCTTTGATCTTAAAGGTGCTAGAATAAACAAAGGCATGGAGTACATGGATATTTGTGGATTTCTTGTGGAATTGGATATTTAGAAATTAGTCAAATGTCGTATGTTTAAGAGCGTCCCTATTTGCATATCTGTTACATCAAATGAAATAATCTTTTACATATTAGAGTTAGTATTTTAAACGGTCCTATCCACAAAGAGCAAATCTGACTATATTCTCTGTGGGAAAAATCTGGATATTGAATCTGAACCTTAGAAGATTCATTAGGATAAAATCATTGATACATTTATAGAGGTTAGGACTGGAAATGGAAATATACTATTATCATTTATTACTAAGACAGGTCAACATGCTAGGATATATTTTATCATTTTTCATATTATAAGGTAATGTAATTTCAAAGCATTAATCTTTTCCTCTTGACTTTCTTGCAGTTCTATAACCTTTTTAAAAAATCTTCATTGTTTTACTTGTATTCTTATGTATATAATGTTCCCCCAAATAATATGTTGCTCCTTTACATTTATTTTATAGCCTTTATTAATAGTATGTTCATTGAAAATTATCACTGAAACTTATATTTTCATACAATAATGGGGTAATAAAATATTACCCTCTGCAGGTGTCAAATATGCTACCATTGCCACAGTAATGTCACACATTTTTTTCATTCAATACTATATTTATTGCATTCATAGCTTCCTTAATATCAAGACATGCATATATTTCTGCAATAAATTCAACATGGCCATGCTAGATAATCCCATTTCCACCTAGTATTTAAGATTTCTGCATTTTTGTTTATGCTAGCATTGTTTTGTGATTTTCTTTTACCATTTTCATTTTTTAAAAATGTCTGTTTCTTTATAAATTTTATACTAATCTTCTTAAATGATTTATGAGAATCACATTGCTTTTTGAGCTCAAATGAAAATTGGGCGAGGACGAAGTTATGTGTTCCTTGAAAGTTTAGTAGAACTAGCCTGTCTGTTTTCTGTGGATGGCATGATTGTTTCATTCATTGTTAAGCTGAGTGCATTTAGTCTGACACAGACGTGGAGCTCTCCTGTCCTTAGAACACTTTATACGGCTGTGTTTAATCACTGTTGGGTGGATCTTACAATTACTCTGAAGGAGATATTGTTTTCCTCATTCTAGCATCCGTGGTCAGCAATTTACGTTAGCCCTTAGAAAATTTACTGACAGCCCCTTAGATAATTCACTCTGAGAATCTCTGAAGTTGACACGACAATGCCAATTAACTCTTTCTGTGGAGCTGTTTTCTCTTCTTAAAAGACCCCAAAGATGTCCCCAACAGATTGTGGGAATTATATAGGATAATTGGGTAGTTCTATAAAATAAAAAAAAAATTATCCCAGAAAATTGTGTTGGTGCTCTGCAAGTGCCTCTGTTGGAATCAACTCCAAATTAATGTATAGACTCTGGAGAGAAAGGAAAGGGGTAAAGTCCATCTGAAATTAGCGATGGAGTTATTCACTGCAGTGTCCACAGGGAATTGACCAGGGGATTTCTGCCTTAATTACAGTGCTCTGCTCTCTGCTCCCTGAGAGATTGCCAGATTTAACAAATAAAATAAAGGATACCTATAATATTCCAGTTTCAGGAAAACAAGGTTTTTGTTTGTTTTGTTTATTTACGTCCCATGAAATATTTGAGACCTGGTTGAACGAAAATAAGGAGCCATAATAACGTACCCAAGGGAAGGGTGTTGTTTATAGTTCCACAGGAGAGGGAGAGAGAAACCACGCTTCAGCCTGATGCACCAAGACTTGAGTACAACAACATACCGGCATGTATCAGGGAACCAATAGAGAGAGCTGGGGGGCCGGCCCCGATTCCAACTATGTGCACACCCCCACACACACTCCCCACACTGCCTCCCCCCACCCCCCACCCCAGCCCAGAAGAATGCGCTTCAGAGGACAGCCCTGGGGCTACAGCATGGGGAGAGGGGCGCATTGGGTTAGAGCACACTGGAGAAACGCAAAGGGATAGAGAGGGAGGAGAAGACATCTTGGCCCACGAAGCCCCGAGGTCAGTGTTCCTGTTCAGAGCAGACAATGCACAGGGAGAACCATAGGGCCGGCCCCACCACTGGATACAGCGTCCATCACTGAACCATGGCGCTGTGGGAGACAGTGCTGGAGACACAGTGTGTGAATAGTGCAAGGTCTGGCCCCATCACCTTGGGAGAGGTACTGAGGGCATGCAGCAGAGCAGCAGGGGGAACAGAGTGATGAAACCCCCAGGGAATACCAAAAATAGACTTTGGAGACAGAGTGTGGCACCCCATTTGACTCTACTGGAAAACAATCATAAAGGCCAACAGACTTTGAACTGTTTATAGGCGTTCCCATTTTTGTCAGCGGCTTTCTTTTTGTTATTGTTATTTTGGTTTTTTGTTATTGTTTTGACTTCCTTTGTTGTTTTATTTGGGTTTGCCTGGTTTTTGCATTTATCAAATGTATCTGCATGTCTATCTAAGTAAGATAAGCAGGATAAATAATTCAGAGATGAAAAGAACAGGACTAATGGTTCTGGAAGGATACAGGAGAAAGGGAGGTGGGAAAAAGGAATGGGAAGAGGACCAATCCTGTGACAAGCGAATAACAAGTGAACTAAAAACAATGAAAAGAAAGTTGTAGGCTGCCTGGTGGCAGTCAATCAAGGGTAATGTACCAGTGATGAATTACTAAACCTGAATGAAGGCCAAACATGATGGTGGGACAAGAGGGAAGTAAAAAGGAAACAGAGGAAAGAACCAGGAAGCAAAGGACATTTATAGAGGCCTAAATACAGGCATGTATGTAAGTATACATATAATGAGAGGGGAATAAAACTATATACTCATATCTATATGTTAAGAATTAAGGTTGCAGATGGACGTTGGGCCTCGACTCAGGTATTCCCTCAACACAAGAACACTTTGTTTTAACAATCCAGCAGTCTGTGATGCTCACCTTCCTGACACAATCGCTGAAGACAAAATGGGTACATAAGCAAATGTGGTGAAGAAAGCTGATGGTGCCCAACTAGCAAAAGATATAGCGTGTGGGGTCTTAAAAGCTTGAAGATAAACAAGTGGCCATCTAGCTGAGAAGCAACAAAGCCCACATGGAAGAAGCATACTCATCTGTGTGATCATGAGTTGTCAATAGGATCAAGTATCAGGCATCTAAGACCCAGAACTAAATCACACCCAATGTGAATGGCAGGGTGCTTGCAGTGGAGACCCAATGCCCACCTGTAGACAATTGGACATCCCCTCACAGAGGAGTCACAGGGAAGAGATGAGCCAGTCAGGGTACAGTATAGCACAGATGAAACAAACAACTTTCCTCTAGTTCTTTGGTGTTTCCTTCACCCCACTATCATGACCTCAATTCTACTTTACAAATCGGATTAGTCCAGAGCAAGCGTCCTCAAACTATGGCTCACGGGCCACATGAGGACATTTATCCAGCCCGCCGGGTGTTTTTGTCCCATTTGTTTTTTTACTTCAAAGTAAGATATGTTCAGTGTGCATAGGAATTTGCTCATAGTTTTTTTTTAAACCATAGTCTGGCCCTCCAACAGGTCTGAGAGACAGTGAATTGGCTCCCTGTTTTAAAAGTTTGGGGACCCTTGGTCCAGAGCATGCACACTGCTACAGATAAGAGCCCACAACAACACAGGGAATCCAGGATAGATAAATGCCTCATGGTCAACAATGAGAGTAGAGATACTAGGAGGCTTAGGGGAGGGTGGGGGGAGAAAGGGGGAATCAATAATAAGGATCAACATATAAACCCTTCCCAGGAGGGCAAATAACGGGAAAGTGGGTGAGGTGCAACGGAGAATGACGTAAGAAATGAAAATAATAATCTATAACATAACAAGGGTTTGTGAGGTAGGGCGGGCAGGGGCAGGAGGGGGAAGAAATGGGGAGCTGATATCAGGGCCTCAAATGGGAAGAGAATGCTTTGAAAATGATGATGGTGGCATATGTGAATATGTGCTTGACAAACCTGATGAATGTATGAATTGTGATAAGAGATGTAAGAATCCCTAATAAAAGTATTGAAAAAAAAACCAACAACAAAGGAGCCCTGGTTGCATAGTGGTTGTACCTTGGGCTACTAATGGGAAAGTTACTAGTTAAAAGCCACCAAGCTGCTCTGTGGGAGAAATACATGGGGGAGTGGGGGGATGGAGTGGGGTGTCCTCTCTACTCATAAAGAGTTACACATTCAGAAATTCAAGGGCATAGATCTACCCTGTCCTATGGGCTCATTATAAGTCGGCATCAACTTGATGGGGGGCGAGTTTGGTTTGGTATTAAATATTCCTCATTTTTTTTATCCAGTTAAACTGTAATGACCTCAGTGTTGCGCATTTTCTTTGGCAACTCCATATGGAATTCTGGAGGAGCCCTGGTGAAGCCCTGGTGGCAGAGTCGGTAAACTGTTTGACTACTTGTCCTTAGTCTCTCCACCGGAGAAAGACGGGGCTTTTTATCCCATAGAGTTACAGTGTCGACTCCATAGAAGTGAGAACATATGAAAAACAAAATCACAACGATGCTACAGGACAGGGTAGAAGTGTCCCTGTGCGTTTCCCAGACTATAAACCTTATACGAGTAGAAAGCTTCCTCTTTCTTTTGCAGAGTAGCGGGGAGTTTCAAACTGTTGATCTTGAAACGCTTAACTCGCTGCACCACCAAAGCATCTGGGATTCTATCCGTTAGGGTTCTCAAGGTCTCCTTTAAGCGGTTTGATTTGCAGAAAGCATTTCTATCTCTCCGTCTCAAAAAGTGACCATTTCCAGGTACTTTCACTTTCCTTTCATGGCTTTTGACACCCTCCCCCCCAACGTAATACTGTGTACAATCAAGCAGAGCAATGAAAAGGAGCATTTTGCTGATAGTTCTCTGGGAAGAATGTTTCCCAAAGTGCAGTGTGTCCGTCTTCAGAGGGGCAGAGCACATGGCTGTCCATTAGTGTATGAGGGTCCCCGAGGGGACACCTGGCCAGGGACAGTGGGCGTGGGAGCTCGGGTCCCATGAAACCGGAAACGGGGCTTAGCCTTTGAACCTCGTGGGTTCCCGTTCTTGAATTGAACATCCGGGATTCCCGTAGTTTCATTGCACATCCGGGGCTCCTGTACAGTACTTCCATTGAATATCGGGGGCTCCCGGACTTCCATTGAAGATCTGGGGCTCCAGTACTTCCAGTGAACATATGAGGCTTCAGTACTACCAGCGACATCGCGTACTCCCATCGAACATCCAGGCTCCAGGAGTTTTGAAAGGTTTGTCCCATTCCTCTCCTTCCCTTTAGTCTAGTGTGTTGGCATCTCCGCGTCTCCGTGTGTCTCTGACGATATTTCCACTGACCCGCCCGCAGACTGTCTCACCATGTCCGGAGCAGAAGGCCGTGTCGCTGACCAAGCTGACTTGCTTGCAAGCCTGCCTAGCAGCCCAGAAGAGGTGTCTGGAGCGGAGGCGGGGAGCGCAGGGTCCCCAGAAGGGGAACTGGGGGCCCAAGATGGGCGCCCACTGGACCACACCAACGCCGAGAGTCAAGTTACGGATCCCATACCCTCTAGAGACAACAGTGATGTGGAAAACCTAGAGGACCCTGAGAATTTATCACTGAGTGATGAAAACCTTTCAGATGGGCCTGGGGAGG